>NW_005187725.1:452077-487462 GCF_000239375.1 Pundamilia nyererei
CTGGTGCAAATTACTGACCTCTGTCATCATTTTAAGTGGGGGAACTTGCACAATCGGTGGCTGACTAAATACTTTTTTGCCCCACTGTATGCAGTTTCAGACTTTGCAGAATGAAGCTGCTGTTCAGTAAACAGCTTCCACACAGTTTCCTGAGTGGAGTCTTGTGGTGCCAATAATTTAATTCTGTCTATGAATCTCTCGCTGCTGTGAGCAACACGTGCATGCCTCCATCTGTGCGCCATTTTCTCCTCAGCGACAGCCGAGGGACGGACACGTGACCACGGCCCGCTGACGAGGAGCCGTAAACACTTTTATTAGTCCTCGGTTGGCCGCAGCACCTCACCTACGTGGTTTGTGTTCACACTGGGTCAATTATACCTGCGCGTGGGGGGAGCACGGGGGGATTTGGATGTTTATGTGCAAAAGCATGTGGGGGGGGTTGTTTTAGTTTATGGCTCATGAAGCAGTCGTTGTTCTGGGGGGTTAATTTTAACAGCACGAAGGTCAGCTGATCTACATTTCACCATCAGTGTGACGGGAAATCGAGTTTTTCTTAGTTTTGAAATTAAATTTCTGGCTTTAATTCTCCTGAATCTGCAAGTTCTTCTAAAAAGTTTTGTTCATTTTTTTGTCATATTGAAATGTGTCAGTGTTTCCCTCATAAATCTGCAGTTTTCTCTTTGCAAGATTTTTATTTTAGTTAATTTTTTCACCATTTTTTCACTTCCTGTTTTTGCTCTTTGGGATATTTTCATCCTTGAAATGATAACAAAGGCTGAGTGTAGTTGACGCCTCATGTGGTGTAAATGTAGTGAGACCAATAGTGACAGTTTCAGGTTCACGGGGAAACGCAGGAACAGCGATGAACACAACAGACGGCGAGTTTGAACAAACGTTCGTGGAGGGAAACGCCGGCTCCCACGTTCTCCTTTTAACTCCCCAGTAAACAAACACGCAACAGTGATGTGTGGGAACGTTCACACAGGAAGTCTCACCTCACACACGCTTGACACTTGCTGTCATGCATAAGTGCAACGCTGCACTGCTAACACACCTGAATGTGCTGTGCTCTCATTTCAAAGCTGATGGAGGGCGTCCTGTGGCCTCTGTGGGAGGGGCTCCAGGGCCTGATCCTGTGGATTACCTGATGAATGTGAGCAGGTCTCTAACCCGCGGCATCTCCAGGAGGCGCTGTGGGCTGAAGCTGGGAGTGATAGACTGTATATAAAAGATGGCCATATCCACCGTGACATCTTAGGCTTTGGTTTGGGAGGTGTTGGCGTTAACAGAGGGGGCGGGGCTGAGTGTATTAGCCGGGCTGCTATGATTACTCTGTGATGGACGTCTAAGCGTGTGTTTCCTTTCCGCAGCGTTTCGCTACAACGACCTGGTGTCCCCCCGCTTCCTGGACATGATCGCCAACCTGTCCGGCTGCACAGCCCACCGCCGCATCAACAACTGCTCGGACATTTGTTTCCACCAGAAGTACCGCAGCCACGACGGCACCTGCAACAACCTGCAGCACCCGATGTGGGGCGCCTCGCTCACCGCCTTCGAGCGGCTGCTGAAGTCCGTCTACGATAACGGTTTCAACCTTCCACGAGGTGCCACCGACCGCGTCCATAACGGCTACAAACTGCCGCTGCCGAGGCTGGTGTCCACCACCATGATCGGATCGGAGACCATCACCCCCGACGACCGCTACACGCACATGCTGATGCAGTGGGGTCAGTTCCTGGACCACGACCTGGACTCCACGGTGGTGGCTCTGAGCCAGTCCCGGTTCTCCGACGGCCAGCTGTGCGCTCAGGTGTGCACCAACGACCCGCCCTGCTTCCCCATCCAGTTCCCGCCCAACGACCAGCGGCAGCTGCGGAGCGGCGCCCGCTGCATGTTCTTCGTCCGGTCCAGCCCGGTGTGCGGCAGCGGGATGACGTCTCTGCTGATGAACAGCGTTTACCCGAGAGAGCAAATCAACCAGCTGACCTCCTACATCGACGCCTCCAACGTCTACGGCAGCTCGCGGCACGAATCGGAGGAAGTCCGCGACTTGGCGAGCCAGAGGGGTCTCCTGCGGCAGGGCATCATACAGCGGACGGGCAAGCCGCTCCTGCCGTTCGCCAGCGGGCCACCCACCGAGTGCATGAGGGACGAGAACGAGAGTCCCATTCCGTGCTTCCTCGCCGGAGACCACCGAGCCAACGAGCAGCTGGGTTTGACCGCCATGCACACCGCGTGGTTCAGGGAGCACAACCGCATCGCTACAGAGCTGCTGAGGCTGAACCCCCACTGGGACGGGGACACCATCTACCATGAGGCTCGGAAGATCGTCGGCGCCCAGATGCAGCACATCACCTACAGCCACTGGCTGCCCAAGGTAACGGCTCCGAGCTGATGGCGCCCGCGCTGCTCAGCTGATCATCAGGTGAGCTCAGGGTTAGCATGAGTGTGACAGCCCGGGACACAGAGAGAGGGAGGGGCTCACTTCATTCAGCTGTTTAATGTAAAAGTTGCAGCCAATGAAACGCTTCTCTGATGATGTCACAGCAGGCAGACTAACCCTCCTCTTCTCTCAGATCTTAGGTGAGGTTGGCATGAAGATGATGGGGCCGTACGGGGGCTACGACCCCAACGTGAACGCCGGCGTCTTCAACGCGTTTGCCACCGCCGCGTTCCGCTTTGGCCACACCCTCATCAACCCGATCCTGTACAGGTTAGACGAGGACTTCCAGCCGATCCCGCAGGGCCACATCTCGCTGCACCGGGCCTTCTTCTCGCCGTTCCGCATCGTGAACGAGGGCGGCATCGACCCGCTGCTTCGCGGGCTCTTCGGCGTCGCCGGTAAAATGCGTGTCACCACACAGCTTCTGAACACCGAGCTGACGGAGCGGTTGTTCTCCATGGCCCACGCCGTGGCTCTGGACCTGGCCGCCATGAATATACAGCGAGGGAGGGACCACGGCATCCCGCCGTATAACGACTACAGGACCTTCTGTAACCTGACATCTGCTCGGACCTTTGATGACCTGAAGAACGAGATTAAGAATCCGTCGGTCAGAGAGAAGCTGCAGAGGTGGGCGTGGCCTCAGACAGGCTCAGTGTGACTCGCCAGAGTTATGTTATGAGCTCAACGTGTTTCTATTTCCTCGTGTTGCAGGCTGTACGGCACGCCTCTGAACATCGACCTGTTCCCCGCCCTCATGGCTGAAGATCTGGTCCCCGGCAGCCGGCTGGGCCCCACCCTCATGTGTCTCCTCACCACTCAGTTCAAACGCGTGCGTGATGGCGACAGGTAGGTCAACCTTTCAGTACCAAACTGTCGCCGAGCGTCACGTGACCGCAACAGATGAATCCTATTTCTCTCCTTCCTGCCGTGTTCAGGTTCTGGTACGAGAACCCCGGCGTGTTCACACCTGCCCAGCTGACCCAGCTGAAGCAGGCGTCCCTCGCCCGGGTGCTGTGCGATAACGGCGACAACATCACGCGCGTACAGCGCGACGTGTTCAGGGTGGCCGAGCTGCCTCACGGCTACATCAGCTGTGACGACGTCCCTCAGATCGACCTGCGCATGTGGCAGGACTGCTGCGAAGGTAAGAGTCAGCAAACGCTCGCTTTATTCTTCAGTTTACTCGACAGCTCAGATCACGACGACCAGGATACCTTAGCAGACGTTTGTTGTTTTCAAAACACAAACATTTATTTTAAGCTTGAATAAGTTAAACTCCACTAAATAAATCACTGGTTGAATATTAGCATTCGAGTGTATCCCAGATGTGTTGAACAGCTGCAGCCCTGAGCAAGCGCAGAACAACAAATAGAACAGCCTGCAGACCCGTGAGGGCGAGAGGAGCTTTCAGGACGTTGTTTGGTTTTGGTTGTTTTTCTGATCTTAGCTGAGACAAAGTGGCTCTGTGGTCACAGAGGTCGCTGTCTCTGCTTCAACCTTTTAAAGTTTATTTTTGGCCCGTATTGTGAATTTGTTGCACAAATCTGATCCCAGTTTTATTATTTTATACTGGTGCATGAAAACAAACCTCCATTATTAAAAAGAGGCTTTTATTGTGGTTGGAGTGATCTCAGTGTTTGATGTAAAGGTTTAGTCAGGAGTTTAATCACAGGATGGAAACATGTTTTCTTCTTTAAAGAGGAAGCAGACGCTGGTGATGAGTCTGCTCTCTGACTGCAGCTTCTTACATACTGCACATATTCACTGTATGAGGAGAGCAGAAACAATAAACAGAGAATATAGCTGCGTTTGCTAACAGTGACACGTGTGTGTTCGCTTTTATCTGTCGGCACAAGAGAGGAAGTGTTGTTGTTCTCGTCTTCTACACGCAGTCTGTGAATCAACCGCAGCTGAGATTTGAGCGTTTACATAAAGACGCGGCGCTCGTAAACCTGGAAGCTGCGTCACTGTGACAGTGGAGAAGGATTTGTCAGTTTTTTCATCCTCCAGGATGACAAAAGCGGGATCGTTAGGGGGGTCGCGGTCTTCTCCCTCACAGCTCGATAAATGGGTGAGTCGTCTGCATAGCAGAGAGTCTAAAGGAGCCGATACAGTGCAAGACGAAGCACGTCAGAGAAGATTTAAACAACTCGCGCTAAGAGATGAGGGTACCATGTGCTCCTGTGGTTGATTCCAGCACTTCAGCCTAAAAGCACTGCAGTCAGGTCATAAATGGTCCTTCTGTTGGCCTCAGCGACTCTGTTTTCTTCTTCTACTGATTTTCAGTGTGTTGTGTTTAACCCACCAGACTGCAGAACTAAGGGCCAGTTCAACGCCCTGTCGTACCACTTCAGGGGACGCCGGTCAGCTGAGCACAGCTACAAAGAGTACAAACCTGCCAGCAGCTCCCAGGAGAACAGGTAACAACACCTGTAAACTTAAACTGCTCCAACAGCACAGACGTTGTCCAGAGGTCCAGTTCAGGGACTCTGGTTACCCGAGTCCAGCAGACAGCTAGCAGGGCACGCCCGTAATCATGCAAACCTTCAGGAAGTATCCATGGAGACCAACCAGTTTGTGTATCAGGCTGTAAACATGTTTATATGTGCTGTAAAGTTTGAACATGGCTGACTCACTGCTGCCTCCTGTGTAATCTTACAGCGTTCCCTCGGTGTCAGCGGTCCTGGAGTGTGGGAAAGTCTGGCATCAATTTTTAGGCCAGAAAATTCTTGTTTTACAGCAAAAATAAAAACACTTGTAGGCCTCAGAAACCTGCGACATACACTTACAGATGTGTGAGTCAGGTGACCTGCGATGTGGCGAGGAATGCTGTCCTGACAATACCTCGATAACAGATATTTGAGGTGTAGAATAAGTAAAACACTCATTTGTGCATCTTTGTCCTGTAAACTGTTAACTGTGAACATCTTCAGTCATTTGGTTTGTGTGTGTGTGTGCAGCTCAGTAGAGGAGACCCCAGGCAGTCTGGGAAATGTCTCTGCGACTTCCAGGAAGAGCACTGAGCCCTCCATCAACGACTTCCAGGATTTTGTCTCCGACATGCAGAAGACCATCACCAGCTTACGAAAGCAGGTGTGTCTGCATCCACAGACAGATGTTTGTAGCTGTTCTTTATCCTTTAAATCCAGATGGTGACGTTTGTGATCAAAGTGTCTGAAACTTCTAACCATCTTAAAAACGTTGCTATGTCTCACTGCTCAGAGCAGTTAATTCCTCAAGAAGGGATCGGCGTGCCGAGGTCGGTGTGCTGGCTCCGCCCTCTGGTCAGCTGCAGGTGTCAGTGTGTTTGGGGAGGTGAGGTGTGTGTTCTGACTTTTAAAATGTGTTGTTCTCATGTTTCTGCAGATTAAAAGACTTGAAGCCCGTTTGAGCACCACTGACTGCACTGACAGCGAAGGCCGCGAGCGAGCGGACGGCGAGCGGTGGAAAAAGGACCCGTGCGCCACATGTGAATGCAGAGTGAGTGTAGCGGGCAGGGCTGTGGGTTAACACGTGAACACGTCCTCTGTCAGACGCCGTTTAAATGTTTCTGTGAGTCTGGAAGCGTCTCGTCTCTTCGAGCAGATCTTGGCATCATGTTCAGTTTTCGTGTCTGACTGTGTTGCTGCTGGCGATGGCGCTCCGGTGTCAGACCTTCCCACCTCCTGCAGGCCTGGCCTCCACGCCGCTGTGTTGCCATCTTTCGCTCTTCTCTTCCACACCTCTCTGCATTCAGAGGGATGTTTGCAGTAATTGAGCTTGGCAGGCAGAAGCAGACGAGGAAGACAGTCTGCGAGCAAACAGAGCAGTCTGTGGTCGTCACGTACGACGACACAGCGAGCATGACGGGCAGGTCAGTCCCAGGTCAGGTGGTCCTGGTGGCAGGAGGCGGAGTGACCGGCTGAGGGTCACATGGTGTTATTGTCACATGCAAACAAACAGAACCCAAAATCAAACCTGGGTTTGAACGCGATCATGTCTACCTGCCCTGGTTTGCAGCCGTGTAATTGGCTGTTGATCACGTGAGCTAAATGATGTCAGTTCTTATTGAACAGTTTAAGTTTTCTTTCCCGTTTTGGTGTTTTTGGCGTCTTTTCTGTCAGTTTCGCCTCAGATCTCACACGTAACGACGTCATGACTTGTCACCCTTGTTGTGTTTTCCCGCCCCGACAGGACGCCCAGGTGACCTGCTTCGTGGAGTCCTGCCCAGCGACCGAGTGCAAACGGCCCGTCAAGCTAAAAGGCAGCTGCTGCCCGGTGTGCCTCGAGCAGCTGACGGCGCCCGCCCGCCGCCCGTAACGACCCTCAGGACCCCCGCAAACACGCCCTCTGGCGTCTGAACGTCACACGCTCGCAATCAGACGCACGGAGAGGACATGAGACTCGTGAAATCGCGCGGCTCCACCGCCGCCAACGACCTCGACAGACCCAACAGCCTCGTCTCAGTTTTTCGTTTTCTTCGACCCGGGGAGGGATTTTATTTTGTTTCCTGTTTGTTGCACCCAGCGGCGCGAGGCTCGCTTCGAAATCCTCCGGCGACGAGCCGCTGTCACTACGTGGATTTATTTCTGACCCGCCGGATGGACGAGCGGGCGTGAGACGGGCCGGCCTCTCCTTCCTCCCTGCGCCCAGGCTCCCGAAGAGCCGCGACCAGCTGCCGTTTGCCGTCCTGCTCCTCCCGCTCGACGATAAATTGCAGGACAGGGAAGTAGATGGAAAGGCGGTCGCCATTTTCTTGTCTCACACAATATTCTCAGGTTAGAGATGCCGAAAACTGGTGCTACCCCCCGATTTTATCACAGTTTAATCACTAAACCTTCAAAGTATTTTGTTGTATATGCAAAGCAGCCTATATACACTCAGTATGTCCTTAATGCTACATCACAGTTGAGACGACTGTTGTACTTATGAGTAGAGTTACTGCATCTTTAACCCGCGGTGCTTTTTATCATGTTATTCTCTTCTTTTCCCTTTTTGTATAAATTGTTGCATATGAAGAAAATGTGAAGCCCTACAAAAATGTTTGTAATGCAAAAGAAATGTCTACTGATCTCTGCTCGTCGGTCCACTGACGACTCCCTCGCTGTGTGTGCCGGACGCTCGGCCGGCTCTCGCTCCGGCGCCTTTGAAAGAAACCCTGTTTGTACCACTGTGTTCACGTGCCGCGGACTTTATTCCAGTATTTTCCTCAGTGTTTTAAAGCCAAAAGTATGATTTTATGAGTTTATGTTTGAATGTTGTCCTGGTTCAGTATTCTCACTTTGACCTGCTCATGTTCGGACCGGTGCTTCTGCAGTCGTGGGAAGATGAGCTCAGTAATTTCAATGAAACAAATATTTGACTGGATCTGAACAAGTTTTAGCACAAAGGCTTAAAGCCACACAAACCAGTGTCTGTTTATTAAGTAGCTGAAACGATGCTTACCTGCCAGAAACACTCAGCCACAGTCTTGTGCGCTAATATCAAATATAAACAATTCGATTCTCATCAGGTGTCTAAATGAGGTTAACACAACCTGTTATCATCTATCCTGCAGACGCTAATGCAAAATGCAGAAACAACGTGATAAACCGAGTCCACTCTTAATGCTTCTGCAGGAGTCGGCGTCAGCGAGGAGCTGCCAATCAGATGCATTGATTAATTAATCATCATCATCATCACCAGCGCCTCTATAAAAGCAGGAGCTGTGTCAGTTTGCAGGTCTGGATCTTCACAGCAGTGGACGTCCTAGAAAATTCACCGTGAGGTCAGACCCAAGAGTTCCGGCTCAAACTCAGCTAGCATGTGAAAGGTTAAAGGTCACGACAAGCAGAAGAAGACAGAACAAGCGTGGGTCGTTTGGAAGCTGAACAGAGGGCAGATGTTTGTCCACCAACCTAATAGCTCGACCATGAACTCCAAAGATGCTGAAACCTCACAGTGGAGAGACCGACTGAGGCGGTCACACAGGAAACCGTCACTTCCAGTGCTCCTCCATGAATCACAGGCTGGACTCGCATACACGCCGTCTGCATGAATAATGAATTAATGTGTCGCTTATTCCAGGTCGTATTTACCTCATTTTACAGACTTTATTTTGCCCTGATATGTAAAACAGAGAAACTTTCCTTTCTCTTGATTACAGTTATAAAGCTGCACATTTAAAGGTCAGCGTGACAAACAATGAACAGCTGAAATATAACAGAAATGGCTGCTGTCCATAACAGACTTAGTGCTCTAATAAGTAGCAGAATATTGCTGCCAGTTTGTGCATTTATGGACAGTTTGGCTAAAAGTTGTTTAGATCCAGTTTAAAAGAATAAAGTGAGAGGTGCTGGGGGGGCGGGGTCACAGCCTGCGGCTCCGCTGGCGCCGACGACACCGTTGGAGGACTGCGAGCAGCTCTGCTCTGCAGCTCTCTCGGTCCAACGACACGCTTGCATTCCTTTGTCCAGCAGCCCCCCTCCTCGCTCTCCCCCCCGTTGGGTGTTTATATAGGTTAGGAATGCTCTGAGATATGGAGGATGACGCCATGTAGCCGAGCATGTGTGGCGCGGGCCTCTGACCCTCATTCCTTCATAATTGAAGCCATATGAGAGAGGAAGTGATGTTGGGGGAGGGGCGCTCAGGGTCGGGGGGGCTGTTTGTCAGACCGATTTACCGCCTTTCACACGTACTGTACTCCTCGTACTCTCCGTGCACTGACTCGCTCCGTGCGACACAATTCCCGATCTCGTCTTCCTGTTTTCCTCCGATTGTGTCGGAGCGTGTGCAGTTTTCCTTTCCTGTGTTTTCTTCTTCAGTGGTAACATCCTGCGAGCTGAGGGGCTGATCGGTGACAGTAAAGATGTCAGAGCACCCACAGTCACACTGGTAAACAGTATCACCTCATACTGGACGAACTGTGTTTACAGTGGTGTCTCCTTCTCCTGCAGCACCATGTTACTGTGTGTTCGTGTCCCCGTGTCTCGGTCACAGCTACTAGCTTTGGCTCGCGCCCCGAAGCTCTGTGAGCTCTTTGCGTTACCCGTCTGTGTGTGTTGATAGATGTGTGTATTTGTGAGTCCCTCTTTTTTTATTTCCCCTTGAAAAGGTTCCCAGTGTCAGTGGAGCGCACTGCCCTGCAGTACTGAACGTGTGTTACCTACACTGTCCTAACCAGCGGTCATTGTGGACAACCTAGTGCCTGTCATGACAGTTGTATTGTACCTTTGCCAAAGAATGGTTTGCACTGTAATGTATGCCTCTCAACAGTAATAATAAATAAAAAAGCCACATTTGAATTACAGTCACATGTTGGTGCCTGTTCTTTGTCAGCTCATCATTAATGAGAGGACTTTTTTATTTGCTCATCACAAAATGACTTTTGTTTCACTGAACATGACTCGTCTGATTTAGTGTTCTGGTTTAAAGCAGATACTTGATCAGGTCCAAACTACAGAGCCTACAAGTTTGCATTTGACTCTGATTACTCTCAAGTTCCTGCACTTCCTGTTTGGTTTGTTAGTTGGTCTGTCAGTCATGACTGGATGGGTCCCATTACAGTTTTAGACCCATCCATCCCACTTATCCTTGGGGGGGGGGCTGAAACCTATCCCAGGACGAGACGATGTGTCCGCAGACATCGACTATCAGTACGGTGAGTCCACCTCCGTCCATACCTGTGAATATTTAGCCTTTTAGGAACTTTTTGAAATTCATCTTGACCACGACTCTCACGTGCAACAGGAACTCTGCAGATCTGTCCTCACATAAACTTCCTGCTGAGGTTAAACTGTCATCTGCATATAAAATGAAACCTGTCAGTAGATTTGGGGCTAACAGTAGTTAACCCTTTAGTGTAGTACCCACCTGGTCTAATCTCAGAATCATCGATGACCATCAGTTTTTCATTTGTCCTCTTCTAACTGCTGAAGTGCATTTCACTCTTTGAAAACAATCTGCTTTTGGAAACTGTGACCAGCAGACAAAACAGGAAGTCTTGGCTGAGATATCTGCTGCTACAGCAGACGCTCCAGAGCGGACCCAGCAATTCTTTGCCCCAACAGCCACATGAAAAACTGGGACTGTTGTGGAGGGTTGCACCAATAAGCTCATAAAGGGCTGAAAGTGGAGCTGAGCTGAGTTCAGTTTATTGGTGTGACTCTCCAAATGTGAACATCATCTCCTACCCAGGCTCCAGAGTCAACGGCCAATTCATGCAGCAGATGGAAGAGGACGTCTCGGCCCGAACATCTGATCGTCCCTGAAAACTCGTCTGCAGGTTAAAAGGCCTCAGTCACGCAGGCCTACATGTTTCATGCAAACATGGAAACTGCAGCAATCTGCAAACATCCTAAAACCTCACAGGAGCTGTTCTGCTCTTTGCTACCTTCAGGCTCCGGTTCAGTAAATAACCTTCTAACCTGTGCTCCACTGTGTCAGGTTAATCAGACCCATCCTTTGCTGCAGTCGCTCACCTCAGCAGGGACACCGCCTACTCTGTGTTGCTAACAGTTGCTCCACCTGTTGCTACCCTTCACCATGTCATTGACCTTCAGTGATCGCTGGTCGCTCTGGCAGCTCTGTGGATGAGAGCAAATCAGTAACACACCTGCAAACATGAAGGCGACAAGACTGAGCATTCTGTGCCTTTAAACATTAGCATGTTAGCACACTAACTGCCAGCTTTTGCCAAGAGCAACAACAGCATCTAAACTATGTGCAGACAAGCAGAAAGCAGCTGTGAGGGATGTTTGCAAGGTGAGTAATATTAGCAGCTTCAGACTGCTGGCCACATGTGGGTTGAAGTAAATGAACTCTGCTCTGGGAGTTGTCTCGTTGAACTCTACGCCTGGTCTTCCACGCTTCTCCCCACAGACTTGGCTCTGGCAGCCGGACCGGAGTGGACAGAGCCTCTGGAAGGAAAACCGGACCGGGAAATGAGGTTTCCAGTGCTGCACAGATAAAAGAGCCTCGATCTTTGGCAGGAAAACACATTATCGCCCTGACAACAAGGGACCTGGCTCACTTGGAGATCCAAACAGGAATACACACATGGACTGTGTCTGGTTGTTTCCTTGTCTGCTGCAGAGTTTAACATGAAAGCCAAAGGTCCAGACTGAGCGATTCAGAGAGCGGTGGAAAATCTGATTATGTAAGTGTTGTGGACGGGCTAGATTAGACCAGCATGTCTCACACACACACACTCAGCAAAGCAATGCAGGCCTACAAAATCTAAAGCAACCCTGAGATCTGGATCTCCATGCAGTGTGTGTCAGAGTTTGAGGCAGAGCACTGGGGCTAAACTTCAGGGTTTGGAAAGGACACGAGTCTGCAGCTGCACAGTCCTGGCTACCCGGCGAGCCGCCTGCTTCCCACTCATCACATACTGGAATTTCATTTAGGCAATTGGCCCTCAGCGATGCACCTCTCGCTCGCCAAGGTGGGGGATTCTTTCCCCTCGCTAATGGAACGTCATTCTCATTTCCAGAGCGGGGCGGATGAAAGCCAGAGAAGTGGTGTCCTGCTGAGGGAAAATGGGTTTTGCATCCCAGCACTCAAAGGACTGCGGCGATGGCTTGTGACCCCCGGCGGGTAGGAAGTGTCATGAGATGGATTCCCGCTAGCGTTTTTGGCTCTGACACATGAGGCAGAGAGTTTACAGGGCAGGTGTTTGCATAAAGCAACTGCTGAAATCACAAGAGATGCAGTTTAATGTGCTTCACCGAGTTATTAAGAATTACAGGCGCTTTATTTCATGCAGACGTAATCTTAGTCCTGCTAGAGGCACAGGGGGGGATCTTTTTGAGAGCTCGTGGACTTGCAGCTTCCTGTGAGCGTCCTGCCAGAGTCCAGACAAGCAAACTGTAAGCAGGTCTGTGCTGATGGACTGCAGCTGAGTGTTTATCTTTTCAACAGCTTTTCAAAAGCTCCACACTCTCAGCTGGGCTCTCGTCTCTCCCCTTGTTGACATGAGCGACCCGCCCATTTCCTGCCTGTATGTTCACTTTATTCTGGTTTATTACTTTTAGTCTATTGATGTCATAATGTCATTAGTTATACGACAGCTTTGTTGGAGTTTGCTTCTGCTGCCTTGAAGTAGATCAAACGTTTATTTCAGGTTTACAAAAATACATGAAAATCATCACGATACCATGTGTATGAAGTGTAATCACAAAACTGGAAAATACGTCTATAAAAGTCAAAAACCTGAAACCTGACCATGAAGTGCTGGCCTGTCACTGGAGCATGCTCAGTTAGAGACTGAGGTTACCCATAATGCACCAGTAAAAAACAAAGGAAAGCAAGCAACCAACACAATCACTCCCCACATGAATCACTCATCACATCTCTCGGCCTGTGACCTGTCCCACTTCCTGAAAACGAAACTCAAACTGGAGGATCAACGGTTTGACTCGCGGGAGGCGGTCGAGCATCCGTCACAGAGAGACGAGTACAAGAATACACAGCAGGACTGCAGGAAACAGTCCAGAGCTGCTCGAGAAGATCACCATGAGTGTGAGAGTGAACAAATTTACATCAGTTATGTTTTTATGGATGTTTCTTACTGGACCTTTTGATCACAGCTGGTCGTTTTCTGAGCCCACGTGGAATTATCAACCAGCTCACGCCTGCGAGGACGCGCTGATGTGCAGCGTAGTCTCCCTGCACACGGAGTGAACCTGGATGAAACTGGTGGTTGGGTTCAGACTCGCGCTGTGATTCTTGCCCTGAGAAATCTAGCTGCAGACGCCATGAGTGTGCGTGTGCTCCGGTCCTATCTGCCCGCCTGACTCGTCTCTGTGGTCACAACAAACTGGACACATCTTTAGGTGCTGGTTCAGAGCCAGGTGCCTTAGTGCCTTAGTGCCTTAGGAGAACAGATTATAATCACGAGCAGATGTTGGAATCTATAGGCTGCATCTGCTGTGTATTGGTTCCTGTGGGAGCCCGTCTCCTAGCCACTCACATGAGTCAGACTCTGTGCACAGGCTTTTTACAGGTTCCAGGTTTAAAACCAAGAACCCATCAGTCAGGGAGCAAATCTGCTGTGAGCCCCACAGAAAAGTTTTCATCCTTCCTGTAAATGTTCAGATGTTCTGACTTCAGTGCACAGATTATTAGTCACCTGTGCTGCAGTGCTGAATGCAGGGTTGGGCAGATTTTACTAAGACTGCATGTAAAGTTCACAAGCAAGCTTCACCCTAAATGCTTGCGTGCTTATCTGCCAGCGTTAACGATGGCAATCCAGAGCGATCGTAATGGGAGACAGTGACGAGGAAATGTTTGCATGCTCAGTGGAAAAGTTGTGCTCATCAAACCTGGCAGAGAGCTTATTGGCCTCATTTGCAGTAACTGCCTCTCAGGAGGTCTCTGTGGAGCTTCAGCCTGATGTCCTCAACGTTTCTGTTTGTATCACATCTACTGTGATGTTAGCATCAGCAGCTAACTGCTAACAAAGCATCTTTTCATTCAGCATGATTACTTCCTGTTCTTTGTGTCCAGTGTGCTTTGGACTGGACTCAATTCATTCAGTGGCAGTGATACTCAGAAAACACGAGGCATGTTTGACTCATTTATTCCTTCCAGCTGCTCGATGATCTCCGACATGTTTGTGAAACTCGTGTTTTTGTCCTGAACGCTCGCCTCGAGCGCTTTAAAAAAGTGAAGCAAGCACCTCCTTATGTCAAACGGCAGCCTTCCATATTTAGACTCGTGAATCTGAGAGGATGCTCACGTTGATAAGTATGGCTGCTTTACACGCACAAAGACCTCAGTTTTATTTATAACTGGTAACAGATGGGACCACCACAAATATGCATCTTGCACAGAGGCGCCATCAGCAGCAGAAAAGGTAATCCTAACAAGCTACTGCAGATGTGTTCAGGCATCGTATCCTCAAAGTGTCGTCTTAACACTGGAAGCATCGTGCATACATGACATAATGATTCCTGTGCACTGGAGGGGATGGGATGGTAAACAATGTTATTTATGTACAGTCACAGCCGAAATAATCAGCACTCCTGAAATCTTTCCAGAAAAAGCAGCATTTCTCCCAGAATATTGTTACAAATGTTTTGGTTTACACTTTATTTCGTTTATTTGCATTTGATCAAAAAACCCCAAAAGAACAAAAGTCAAATTTGAAGTGTTTCACACAGAACGCTGGACAAAATTATTGGCATCTTTTCAATATTGTTGGTGAATTGTCTTATGTCAAGCGTATGACGCTTGTTTGAACTCACCTGTGGCAGGAAACAGGTGCTGGCAATGAAGCAATCACACCTGAAGCCAGTAGTAGTGTGAGTGTGCTGCACGGAGGACAGAAAGGAGAGCAGAGAGCTGTCTGAGGACTTGAGAACAAAATATGATTTTTTTTAAACTTTTGCTCACTTTAGGTTCAGGAACATTTCATCATTTGGTGTAAAAAAATTTCCTTACAGGCAGTAAACTGCTCATTGGGCCATGATGAGCTGAGAGTGACAGATTTGTCTCTGTTGCACATGCTAAAGCACACGGCAGCACTACCTGCTGCCCCACTGGCTGGTGCTGCTCTCAGTCCCTGAACTCGGACCCATTTTTATCACATCTCCTGCAGACACGAGTGGCTCCAGATGAACTCCACCACACTGCCCTGCATGTTGAAAACAGATGCTGAAAGGGTTGAAGCCTGTGTGGCGTTGCTGCATTAGTCTGTGTAAAAGTGAAGGCTGGGTTGTTTGTTCCTCTTTCCTCCTCAGTCTCTGATTTCATTCTCAGCTTTGCTCTTTTCAGCTTCCAGCGTTTAAGTTACACAAATTAGATTTACAGCTGTAACTCGATGCCAAATAGAGTGCTACATATGACCCCCCTCCCACCAGGAGGAGTCTTTCCCCCCTTATGAAAATACCAAACTGCTTTCCCAGGTCTGTAAAGTGTGATTGCCTAAGCAGAGTGTATCCTGTGGCTGAAACGCAGACACAGATAAGAGGAGGTTTGATCGTCAGTGTTCTCCAGGTTAGATACGATTATTTCAGATGTGTGAGTGCTGGGCAGAGTAACAGTTGCTGATAGAGAGCCAAGCATGTGAGGACTGGCCGAGCGCCTCGCTGGCAGATGACCGACTGGCAGATGACCGACTGGCAGATGGGATGACTCGGTGCGTGACTGACTGATCGGCCCGCTGGTTGATTTGCCCGCATTCCTCAGTGGACACCAGCGGGGTACAGTCTGACCCAGCGTGATAATCCTCTCCTCGCCTCCAGGACCCCCTAATCGGCCCTCCTTCAGGCATAAAATGGGCCAAGCACACACTGGAGGAATGTATGTTCACAGGCACACAAACACAGACTGTGACGCCAAAAAGAACCATCTGTCTGCATCTCTTAAAAAAGAAAGATAAATGACCTGTCTGCAGCTTTCTTCACAGAGCCTGGGAGAAAATAAAACTCTAAATCAGCAAAACCACTGAGAGACACTTGGATGCACGAGGAATCAAAACGAATGCATGTTGGTTTTCATCGATGGAGTTAATCTGCGACCGTATCTCTGAGGCCTGTCGGCGCTGACGGGCTGATGTCAGGCGCTCAGTGAGGGGGGGGGTGTCTGCAGCTCAGGGTGTTGCCCCTCGGTTGCCTACATGACAGTGTGTTAGCATACAAAGATTTGGACGTGTCTCCTGGTCCTGGTCTCAGGGTTTGAGTTCTGCACTCCTGATTGATGTGATTGAGTTTCTGTTTGGATTTCTTGGCTGTTTCAGTGCTCGCGGCTGTTTGTTCACTTGGTTTTTCTCGTCTTGTTTGAGGTTTTTCTTCATGCTTTGTGTTTCTATGCCCAGCTGTGCTGCTCTTGGCCCTCACCTGTGTCTAGTCTTCAGTCAGTTCTCTGCATGTTCTCCATGTTTCGCCCCATTTCTTCAGCTCTTTGTCAAAACTTCAGTTTGTTTCGCTGAAGTCGTGCCCTGTTTGTGTGTGATATTCTGTTTCTTTTGGCACTTTGTTGGTGGATATTTGTCTTTGTCTCGTCTTCACACACCTTTGTGTGACACCACGGTGGAGGCTCAAAGAGTTTGGGGTCTTTTACTAATCTGTTGAAATCGCTCTCAGAGATCTAAAAGTGAAAAAATATTCATACACAGATGATAAGACACTTTTTTTTGTTTTTACTTTCTTAAAGATTTGACACCATGACAGCCTCCGCTGTGGTGTACACACAGCAGACCTCAAACGTAAGGACCAGGGTGTGGATCCATCTCTCCGTCAGACCTGTTCCTTGGATCTTCAGTCCAGTTCTTGTGTCATTTTCATACATCAGCCTTTGCTCCGGTTTCCCTTCAATAAGATTGACTTGCTGACAGCCGTCCTTCACTGAGAGAGTTTCTGATGAAGCTAGGGTTAGGGGTCAGGGGTTAGGGTTCATTAACCCAGGCTTCAGTGAACAGAAGATGATCGGCTGAAGGTCCAGATCATCTCTCAGGGCCTCCGTCAGATTTCTGCTGGATCTTTTGCTCTTTTCTAAAGAACGTACTTTCAGATTCGTCAGCTGTAGATAATTGTTCTCAGGCCTTTTCTCCACAAGTTTTCAGTTCTTCAGGAATCACCCTGTTGGTGCAAAAAAAATGCTGTTTCACTGTGTTATCTTTGGGATTTTTTAAAAATGCGACTAAAGAACGGTGAATAAATGTGTTTGTGTGACAGGCTGCTGATGACAAAGAGGCCAAAGATGCAGCTCTTTGCTAAGCTGTGACGACACATGGTAAATGGCCTGCATTTGTATAGCGCTTTTCTAGTCCATAGGACCCCAAAGCGCTTTACACTACATTCAGTCATCCACCCATTCACACACACATTCACACACTGGAATGATTCATAGCTCAAAAACACTCCTCTGAAAACGTTCAGATACAAGTGAACAACATCTGGAAATGAGTGAAAAACAGCCAATGTCTAAAAAAACCATTGAAAGACTTCAAAAATTGCATTTTTGTTTACAGCACAGTCGCCCCCTGCTGGACATGAGAGAAAAATACAGGTTTAAGGTACTATGGCACTGGCTTCACTTTTGTAATCCGTGTAAGAAATGTTGCACGTCTCCAAATTTAACTTCTAATCAACCAGCAAAGGAACTCAAAGTGTTATTAGCTGTGATTTGTCTCATTTAACCAGGTGTAGATTTGCTAACTAGGACCAGTGCAGCTCCAGTTAAAGCTCACAGATAACCAAATGAGCCCCCACGATGCGTCAGTGACGACTCCTGGGAGAATCACTCAGCTGTAAGAGAGAAACCAGTGCTTTCGTTATCAGGTACCAGATGTTCTGACGTTCCTCATGAAAAGGCCGCACAGGAGAGACCTCTCTGAGGCCCTGAGGTATCTATCTATCTCAGCTCATCCATAATAACTGAAAAACATAAAACGAGTCATCTGGAATGAGCCCGGGGCTGATGGGCTCTCTCAGTCAACATGCTAACGTTTTACAAGCTGCCATTTCTGTGACGAGAGGTGGATGCTCATAAATCAGCTGATGCTGTGAGTCCTGACCGCAGAGACCGCTGCCGTTCCCTGCGTAGACGCTCCTCACATCCATGATCAGGTGGGTCTGATCTCTGATAACAACGAGACAGCCGACCTGAAGGAGATTAGGAATCTGGAGAACTGGTGCCAGAGGAACAACCTCCTAAACGTCAGTAAGACAAAGGAGCTGATAGTGGACTTCAGCACTAAGCAGGAGAGGAACTACCAGACCCCCGTCATCAACGAGTGCCCAGTGGAGAGAGTGGACAGCTTCAAATACCTCGGAGTTCACATCACGCAGGACCTGTCATGGTCCTGTCACATCAACACCGTGGTGAAAAAAGCCAGACAGCATCTCTACCACCTCAGACGCTTGAGAGACTTCCAACTGCCCTCCAAGGTGCTCAGGAACTTTTACTCGTGCACCATAGAGAGCATCCTGGCGGGAAACATCTTAACCTGGTTCGGGAACAGCACCATGCAGGACAGACGAGCTCTACAGAGGGTTGTGCGGTCAGCTGAGCGCACCATCCGCTCCGAGCTCCCTGACCTGCACTACAGCAGGCGGTGCTGGACCAAGGCCAGGAAGATCATGAAGGACCTCAGCCATCCCAACAACAGACTGTTCTCTCTGTTGAGGTCAGGAAAGCGACTCCGCTCCCTGAAGACCAACACAGAGAGACTGAGGAGGAGCTTCTTCCCGCAGGCGATACGGTCTCTCAATCACACCACCACACAGTACTGACCCACACATACAGTTCTTACACACACTGGACATTCTGGACTTTGTTTTTGCACAACACTGGTCACTATGTTCTTCATTTCCGGTTAATACTTGTACAGCTGCTGTTATTGTGTATATATTTATTTATATTTAGATTTCTTCATACATTCTTATATAGCTCTATATTGTGTATTGTGTATTTTGTTGTACAGTTATTTTATTTTCAACTTTAATTTATATATTTTATCTTATTCTTCCCAGTTAAATTTACCCTTCATTCTAATTTGTGTTGTACAGTTATTTCATTTTTAACCTTAATTTATATTTTATTCCTTCCTAGTTAAATTTACCCTTTTTAATTTTTCATATTTATTTCCTATCTTATTCATAGCCTTTTCCTTTTTTGTTTTCTTCAGGTCACGAGCAGTTGTCCAAGCATTTCACTACATATCGTACTGTGTATGACTGTGTACGTGACAAATAAAATTTGAATTTGAATTTGAATTTGAAACTACCAACAAAGCTAGGCATGCAGTAATGGTCCTATCCTGCCCCCTGGTGGTCGTATGTATGTATGCATGTAAGCGGACAGCCCGCAGTGGCTGCAGCTGCGTTTTTCTACAGTGCATGTGTCTGCTTGTTAGAAGCAAAGCAGTGGAAAAAGAAAAAGGAGCCGTCAATTCTACATGTGCTCCAGTCATGTATTTCCCTGCAATTACAGACTCTGTGTAAACATCTTGGTATCAAAGTAAAGCGAACGCTTGTGAGATTTCTTTAGAGGTGTAACTATTACAGCAGAAGTTACTGTGTCAAAGTTACCAAGGCTGGAGCAAAAAGAAGTAAGAATATTTTTTTATCACCTAATTTGTTTGTATTATATTGGTTATAAACTCTTTGAAAATATGCACAGTGGACAATAAACTCCAGGAAACCACATATGAGCATCATCTGTGCAAACACAGAAATTACACAGTGGGTTTAATGAGGACACAGGCCGGCGTTTGGCACATTGTGACACATCTGTGAGTAGGAATTTCTGTTGAACAGCAGAAATGATTGAACTTTATTTACAGGCCTAAAAAATGTTTGTTGTTTGAATATTTTTTTGAAGAATTACCAACACTCTCAGTATGATGGGATGGTTGACGTTGTGCCCCAGAGTTGATTAAATAGGCTGAACTTCGGCTTCTATTGGCTGATTTGCTTGGCTGACAGTAGAATCACAGTAACGTCACTACATTTACATCAGTCCCACAAGTCAAAAGTTGCAAGGTGAGAAAAATGTGCTGTAAAATTTACTACAATTTGCGACTCTCTAACTGGGCTGGAAATGGCGATTTGATGTGAACGGCTCTGTGTTGGTGTCCAAGGTGGAGGCCTCACAGAAGGGTCGTAGCAGTTTTGTGGAATCGCTTCATGTTGTAGTTTATCGAACGTGAAATGTCTGCGGTTCGGAGCGTAATGAAAGCGTCGTCTGATTTGTGACGTTCGCTCCAGTAAATCTTAGCTTCGGTTGTTTTTTGTTTCCATACAGTTGGTGAAATGATGCTCTTTTAATTGTTTGTTGTTTTACCTGTTTGATGGTCGTAGAAATATTTTTATGAGCTTTTATTTGAGATTCAGGGTTTTTGTGGCTCCCACACGGCTGTATTCACATAACAGGTCACACAGACGCAGTCACCTTTGTCTGGATCGAACAAACAAAGCCTGGATGTAGTTATGTGACCGTGTAAGGATTGAGAAGCTATGGGTAAAACTTTAACAGTAATAATTCAACAGTGTTACTAGTGCACATTTGCCTGTACTGTAGTAATGTGTTCACAGTTCATGCTGATGCAGCAGCTTCCAGCAGAGCGCTGCCATTGTTCAAGCGTGGACTGATCTTGTTGTTATAGAGGTTTCTGGAGCAGTGACTGACACAGTTTGGAGTTTCAGTTTTAGGTCAGCCAGCGTTTGATAGAGTGCTTTATGTCTGAGGTACAGCTGTTCAAACACACAGTCTAACACTTTGTGATACTTTTTAAAGGTTTTACACATTTTTCTGGTCAGTACGGCAGCTTTGTCCTCAGTGTTTTTTATCTCTATGGAAACTTTGCAGAGGAACTACAAACGCCAGCACAGAGTTTGATTGAAACTAATTTAGTGTATTAGAGACACAGTTTCCTGCTCCAGTGATCATAATTTCTCCATTAATGACAGCTTCATGTGTCATTTCCTGTCCTGAGGCCTTTACGTGGCACAAACAATGACATGTGAGGTACAACATGAACTCACACATCAGTGCTCAATAAAATGTTTTATGTGTGCTTCCAAAAACCTGTGCAGAGGTCCCTGTCCTCCACAGCAGGCTGCAGGAGCATGAAACAGCTGGATTATTGAGCACACTATCTGTGCTGTAGCCTGTGAAACCTCTGCTTATCAGCACATCTGAGAAAGTCATTGTTGGAAACCGCACACGGTGTCACAATCTGCTGCCACACTTCTCCTTTCACTGTTAATCTGATCTACATCTAGCTTTCCCATCTTCCTGTTTCTCCAAAGCCCAGTTTAGCTGTGGTGTTCCCCAGAGCCCCCTGCTCGGCCCGCTGCTCTGCTCGGGTTACCCACTTCCTCTCAGACATGATACTCAGAACTGTACGATGATATCTATCCACAGAGAAACCACGCACACAATATCTTAAAAATACATTTTAGTCTGCAAACTTTTGGCACATCCAGTTAAATTAATAATTAATATTGATTAAAACCCTGATATTTTCATACAGTTTTATTCAGATAATGCAAAAACAAAACAAAACACAGGTCTACAAAATGCCAAATATTAAAAACAGCAGGGCAGGTGTACAGCATGCTTCAAGAAAAGAAGATGAGGTTCAAGTGACAGTTATGGGAAGATCCAGAAAATGAAGAAGTTTAACTTCTTATCTTTAAAAACAGCAGATTTAATCATCATACACAAAAAAGAAGCTCCTGCTGGTGACACGAGAACAGGAATAAACGCCTCGACTGTAATACCAAATTATTCCAACAGGGCGCTTCATTCTCAGATTGCAGGATTATGTGTTTACATGTTCATGTCACAGAAAACCGACCTCAATGCCCCAAACATCCAAACCTGCCCGTTAAAAAAAAGTACATTATGTTTAGTTCAGTTAGAGATGCGGTTTATAGCATCAAACTTCATTAGCAAAGAGTACAGTTGCAACCTGCACGACACAGTTACTTCTAAATCACAAGAACAATACGTGAAGTCAAAGCGTGAGATTCTGCTGCTGTGTTTTTAGTTTGATGGATAATAAGCTGCTGTGGTCACCTGTGTTTCTGAGGACAGCTGTTGGACTTGATGTCCAGTTTTGTGTCATATAAACTGGATGCAGTAGATGAGAACATCTCACAGTCTCTATGATTAAAGCACAGTTTCACAGCAAAGCTTGAGAGCGATGAGCACCAGACTGATTTCCCTTTATAGCTGAAGTGTTAAGCGCTGAATGACGACATGTTGTTGGAGCCTTCCGACAACTTCAGCCCTGACATGCAGATCTCGGACGTGCCACGTGACGAGCGAGCGGTGTAGATGTACCTTTTGCTGAAGCACCAGAGGTCCAGCATGATCTGGCGGAAGTGGTTCCTGAACTTGACCCCGACGAAGGCGTAGAGGAAGGGATTGAGACAGCAGTGCAGGTAAGCGACGGTCCTGCAGATGTTGAGAAATTTGAGTTTAAGGTTCTCGGCGTCGCAGCTCCTCTGCTTGAACAGAGACAGCATGTGGATCAGCAGGGTCACGTTGTACGGAAGATGGCAGACGATGAAGACAGCAACGACCGCCAACACCACCCGGACGGCCTTGTGCCGCTGGTTGCTCTGCGCCCTCAGCAGCGTGTAGATGATGCAGGAGTAGCAGAACGCCATCATGCACAGTGGCAGCAGGAAGCCAACAGCCATCTGGAGGCTGGGTACCAGCAGCTTCACGAGAGCCGCAGTTTCAGTCTGGTTGAAAGACATCTGACACATCACGGTGACGCGATCAGACCCCGGGGAGTTATCTTCAGAGGGTTCAGTGTAGATGAGCGTGGGGAGAGTTAACGCCACTGCAAACACCCAAACCGCCAAGCAGATCAGGCGGCTGTAGACGAGGGCACGGGAGCGCGTCCCAAAGGAGCGCGTCGCCCGAACAATCGCGATGTACCGATCGCAGCTGATACAGGCGAGCAGCAGCATGCCGCTGTAGAGGTTAATGCTGTAGGACGACCGGAGCACCTTACAGGCCACCCTGCCCATCGACCAATCGTGCTGCTCATTGTATATGACGAACGGAAGTGTAGCCACGAAGATCAGGTCGGCCACGGCCATGTTGAAGAGGTAGACGTCCGTCATGGTCTTGGTTCTCTTGTAGAAGCTGTAAGTCACCATCACCAGGACGTTGCCAATCAGGCCGAATCCGCAGATGATGGAGTGGATCAAAGTCTGGGTGATGACCTCACTGGCGTCAGGATCCATGATGCAGAAGCCGTCGTCATCGATATATGTCTCAGTACCGTTGTCATAGTCACCGAATGTCACGTTTGCAGGACTCTCCGTCATGTTTGCGACCTGGAGAAGAAAAGAAACATGATGAGTGAAGCACTGACTGGAGACATTTGCAGAAGGACCTGAAACACGCTGTCAGTGAAGCTTTGATCATGTGATGTTGTTCAGGTTGAGCAATGAGAAAAGAGACTTCAGAGAGGATCCCCGGCCTCCATTGTTCCCAGTAGATCTGACGTGTTATTTAATGCTCCACCGCTCACAGAAACCAGATGTTGTACATTGTAAAAAACGCTTGTTTATAAAGAATTAAAACACATAAATTGTGAATGTTTCCTGAAAGCTGTCCAGCTGCTGCGCTGCCTGGGTTCGCCGTCCCAGACGCCGTCCTGAAGCCGACCTTTCTCGTGTCTTTGGGTCATCAAGGATCTCTCCAGCGTGAAGTGTCTGACGTGCTACATGAGCTGAAGCCGCGGCGTCTGCTTCCACCAGTCAGTGAAGGTCTCGCAGTCACATGTGGGTGTTTTGGTCTGTGCCTCTAATAGCTTCCTGTTTCTGCCACGTATCCACATAAAGCTGCCACAGCAGCTCCGACCTTAAACTTCAGCACAGTGTCTTTGGTGGTTTTTGTGTTCCTGTCTGCTCTGTGCCACATAACGATCTCTTCTCCAGATGAGTCTGTCTCATCCATTTAACAGCAAACTCAGCAGAACGAGTCTGAGACGCAGATGCAAAAGTTTCAGGACACTGAAGTTGTAAAAGTTTACACACCGCCTGATTTCTAAATGTGTGACGAATCATATTGTAATAATAATTTTTAATATTGAACCAATTTTAATTTGAATCAGATCCTTTGATTTGAAGGAAAACTTTGTAACATCAGTTGTGTTGAGTAGTTTGTGATGTGATTCTCACAAACAGCTGAATTACTGTGATTTCTGTCCTGATCTAAAGCTGCAGTTTTACTTCCAGATGTAGAAATCTGTGGTGCAAAAACCAAAATTAATCATCTGTGTGATGACACCAAAGGAAAGCCCTGTGCCATCATTAGAAAGCAGGTTTGACCTCTGACAGACCACTGTGCTGTCTGATGAAAGAAGATATGAAGAGTTCAGCACCAACAATACAAATCAATCCAGCACAGCGTGCACCCTGCACACACCGGGGGTTGAGCCTCCTCACACCTTTTCTGGTGGTTTCAGAAAATAAACCATCGTTCTGTGTCAGCTGTTCCTCTGGTTATGAATGACCCACTTTCAGCCCGAGGCGACGCCTGCACAGGTACGCCGTGCTTTGTGCTTCGCTTAGAAAATGATCCGATTGTTATCAGAGGGCATCTCAGATGTAATGAGGTCAAAAAACAAACACTAAGAGCCAAACTGAAGTGAGAAAATCACAAAAAAAGGGAGTGCAGAGGCTTGTGTCTGCAGAACTGCACTTTTTTTGCATTGTTCAAACACAAACGAAGATTCTCTGAATCAGATTCTGGTTTCTGAAGAAACCGGCGAGCTCTAACCTCCAGTCCGGATAACATTTCATTCACTCGTTAATTTATTTATTTGTCAATAAAACTATGCTGTCGGATGAGAAGTTAAAATCGGTCTAGATGCAGACAAACCAAATATAATGATGTCAAATCCAAACAGTCAGAATCTTCACAGACTGGCTGTTACTGCTGAGTTTAACTGTTTAGTATTTAGTATTTATTTATTTATTGTCATTGTCAGAGAACAATGAAATTGTTGGGTCAATTTTAGAGTTTTTATGCTTCATTTCAGTTTGTGGCCGTGAGGTCGTCACATCTGTGGCTGTAAAACTGTTTCAGAGCTCGTTTGGATCATTACTAACATAAAAAACAAGATCAGATTTATTATTGTTATTGTTGAGAATCAGAGGAACTAACGTGATGAACTAAACGTGTGGATAAAATGTAACAGTTTCAGATTCACTGAATCTAGATTTTATCACCTCGCTGTTAAATTTTGTGCTTTTTCCAGGAGAAATCTTTAAACTATTTTTAGTAAAAAAAAATTTATTTTGAAGTTTTTTTTTAATAAAGCATTTTTACTTGAGATCAAAACGGGCCACACGTGGGCCGTGACCTACAGACAGTGTGTCACCTTAATGAGATTAAAGTACCTCATTTGACCTTCTTTGAAATCCTTTCGCAGAATTAAATCATCTAAGACTTCAAACGTCACTTCTTAAACACAACGACTCAGAACTGTTCACAGTTTTTCTGATCTGAGCTGATATAAAGCAGCGAGGGTGGGAGAGTGTGAGAGGCAGAGGAGGATGAAGGGAGGAAGATGGAGGGCAGCGCGTACAGACAGTCCTAACCCATATAAAAAGCAGAGGACATGCAAAGTGTGAGATTTAAATGTCTCACTTTTGATGCATTCATGAACGTGGGTCTGTGCAAGGATCCGTCTGCAGGCTTTGAAGCTGTTTCCCACATGAGCTCGTTCATTGTGTCTTTGAACAACGTGTGATTACAAAGCTGCTAAAATACAGATAATTAAACAGGAAAAGTTTCATTTTTAGTTTCTGTCCACCAACAGTAGTGTTTGAGTTAAACATGCCTGTAACAAAAATAAGCCCACATAACAACAACAACAACAACAACAACAACAACAACAACAACAACAACAACAACAACAACAACAACAATAATAATAATAATTATTATTATTATTAATCCCAGAAATTACATGAAATGAAAACTAAAACTTATAAAGCAACTAAATCAAAAAAATCTGTTTAAATTTAACTAAAAAAAAATCCAACATGATAATAATTCTGATTGTTCAGCTGTTTATAATGAAAACAGCAGGAAACAGAGAGAGCTGACCTTCAAAGTAAAAACTTTTAAGCAGCATTAATAATTAATATTATGTGTTGTTTCTTTGTTAAATTTTAATTCATTGATTTGAGGAGACTCCTGTGGGTCCTGAGGTCAGGGCCCAGCAGTCACTGGGACGCCGGCTCACATATTTCACACCTTTTCACGCTTCCCACCAAATTAAAATGCTATGTTTAACACATGAAGCTTTACATGGACATGATAATAATAATATTTAAGTGTGCCGGTGCACTGGTTTCCTCCTGCAGGCCACAGACTTGCATGTTGGGTTAATTAGTGGCTGTAAATTAGCTGCAGGTGTGACTCGTCTGTAATCTGAGGTCCAGCTCTGCTTTTACTTCACGTGTTTGTAGAATTGCTGTAACACGTTTCTGTAGCTGCGTTAACAATGAAGCCTCTGCAGCGCCGTCATTAGTCTGACTGACTGTGTGTGTCTCCTAATGTGTGGTTTGCCAATAAGACAGTTTTGGTGCATTGGTGAGGTTTGAAAGTTGAGTTTGGGGTTTAGAGATTTGAGTCACAGCAGTTGTGGAAAAACCATCAAAGCAGATAGAAACGAGGGATGGAAAGAGTTTGGGCGAGCGAGAAGGCGTCAGTTATTCCACATGAAATCAGAGCGCGATGGATCTGTACGAGAGGAGGAAGCATCAGGACAACTTAATGTTCCAGTCACTTGTCCTCGTTTGCTTTTTCCTCACACAGCATTCGTGCTTCTTATAATTATGATAGATGACACAAAAAAACAAGGTCATGGCTCCTCCCACCCGAACGCCTCAGAATCTTTTTTTTTTTTTAGGTACATTAACTTGTTTTTTTAATGAAGCATTATTATTATTGTTTTAATGAAACATTGCTACACTTCACTTTCATACTGTGGATGTTTTCTGAGTTCCAGGCCCTGAAATCCACAGCCGGTGGGTTCAGATTTAAGCATTGAAAAAAAATTCCAGCATTTTTTAACAATGTCACAAATCCATCAGATGTTCACATGAAATGTTCAAAGCTGAGAAACACATTGAAGCTCTGTTTAAAAACTAAAGTGTTGGAGAGCTACAGACGGTTTTCGCCGACAGGCCGTGAGCATCGGTATAAATAAACTGCAGCGGTTTGATATCTGTGACACAGAGGAGCAGAAACCAACATCAGTGTCCTGATGTTTGATCTGTTTCTGATAAATCACAGTGCATTCTGGGTAAACCTTCGAGGCTCGTATTAGCATGTGGAGCAGGTAGCAGTCAGATTAATCTGTATTTGACCCCACGATCGTCTTAATTACGTGATTACCTGATATGTATCGTTCTGTTTCTGGAATGAGGAGGCAGGACATGGATGCTGTTTTCACAGCTTTGAGGAAACACATTTAAGTTCTGAGTAAATGGACCCTGCAGCGCCGCGATAAAGACACAAACAAGAACTTGAACTTCTTTAAAAACCTGCCGTGAGGAACAAATGTGACAGGCTGATATTGCTCTCACTTTACCTCTTTCAGTTCTCACTAACCTCAGTGAGGCTGTTATTAATGAGAAAGGCAGTAAAGAAAAGACAACACCTTTCTAAAAATGCAAACTAGGAACAAACAGGGTTTCATGTTTTTGCAGAACTGGCAGTTCTCCAAATATGAAATAATATCTGTGAAAGGCATTTTATCCTTTAAAGTCTGATCATTTCTTTAAAACTTTAAAATTAATTCTGTGTTGCATCTAAACAAACGTTTCTTTAGATGCAGCACAGTGAAAACAGACACACTAAAATCACAATGCAGTGAGACAGTAAAGTGTAGAGCATGCATACCTTGCAGAGCGTTCTCCCTGAGCCGATGTTTTTCTGACTCCTGACAGAGCGGCGGCTCTTTAACAGCTCCTCGCTCTGTGTGGGTAAGAAGACGGTGATGGCACCACAAAGAACAAAACCTCACAGCAGGCGCAGTCAAAGCCACGTTCTCTCGGGCTCGCTGACTGTAGAAAGCTCCTCTGATCTTCGCACTCACACGGAGCTTCCTTATCTGATGGTTTGATCAGCAAAGCCGTCACCAGCCGCGTGGGGACGTTCTCCCTACATGATTTACCCGCCTCCGCAAAGGTCACGTCTGACACGAAGGATTTCTCTTTTTTGTGGGAAACTGTAACATTTGATTTGCTGGCTTTATTTAAAAATGCTAATCTGTTGCCTTAAAACAAACAAACAACAACTTTAGAGTTATGAGATACATTAGTTAAATAAACCCGGCCTAGATTTGGAAGGAGAACCCACAATATTTGCATTGTGTGTCATCCGTGTGCCCCATACACCGCACTGTTACAGTAACACCAGTGACAGTGGTTTGTTACAGTAATAGTAAAAATAAAGTACACCTTTCCTCTATTCTGAGGTTTTTACATATCAGGGAATCATGAAATTCATCCTTTATCAAACACAGCAAGAACGATTTTCTTTGGACAGACGAGACCAGCGTGCAGATGTTTGCAGCACCAGGCCTGATGATTTGTGAGTCATAAATCCTGTGTACATCAAAGTAGTATTTACTCATCTGTGAGGTCGTCTGTTCCACAGCTACAACTGGGACCAAACTGGGACCAAACTGGGACCAAACAATCAACAGAACAATGATCCCACACAGAGGAAATCTAAAAAGCATTTCTGGGATTTTTATTAGTTATTTATTAACAGCATTATCAGTGGAAAACAGGTAAATGTACAAATAAATACTGGATACCAAATCAAACATCCAGAAGAATCCAAGTTTCTTTCTTTCTGTATTTTTAATACAGTTTTACATAATATAACATGTTATACTTTATTTAATAAAATAAATTTCATTCAAAATAACAGTTAATAAGTAAATAAACTTCAAAACATTTGAGGTTTTTGCAGGAAGTTTGCCTCCATCTCTGTTGTTTTCTAACTTTGAACAGAAACTGATGATGTCAGACGTCAGCTGCAGGTTTTCTGTTTGAGAGCAAAGCTGAACTTTATTTCTCTGTATTTACGGGATAATATCTGAGACAACAATCAGAGATTGCTCCACAAAGTACCAAGTTCACCAAACTCTAACGTTTAACTCCGAGTTTCCAGTTTCACAGAAACGCATGTAGGTGACAGGACAGATTCACCGTGGCAACGGGTAAACAACGAGCAGAGCTTCAGGGAACTGAGGAAGATGAAGACGATCAATGAGGGGCATCATCATCACTCAGTCACCATCTGGCCAACTTGTAGATTATAGATAAAACTGCAGTTCTGCCAAATTTCACATCTGAGTTTTAAATCCAAAGATTCAGCTTCACAGAGAGAGCAGGTGGAAAAAACTGGAGATAATAATACGAATCAAACAGATGAGGCCGAGATTACCGACAGACCTGTGATATTAATGTCAGTCAGATATTCACAACATCACCTGTGATTATTTTCCATCCCTGTAACTGATCACAACCCAGTAAACGATTGATCACTGATCAGCGTGTGCTCCGTGTTTAGATTTCTCTGTGGGAATGTTCACTGCAGTGCGTCTCCTGTTTCCTCTCCTGCTGCTGTTTGGTAGTGAAATGGCGCCACCTCGTGTCTATGCGATGCATTTCACTGACGTCACAGCCAGTTCAAGTTCATCCTTCCTGTCTTTGTTACAGGTGATTAGGCTGTCATCGAAGGACTCAGGATACATCTGATGGCTGCAGTCTGTTCTGTTATTTCCTAGATGCGTTAGTATTCTCCACCATTAATCCTTATTCTGTTTTGTGCATAATGTAAATCTACACCACAGAGTCAAGGTATCTAATATTGCGTCCACCCTGCACCCTGTACATGCACACAGGTGGACGACGTCTTATGCAGAAGGTGCACTCTGAAACAGACAGGAGACTGTAAGGTGGAGTCAGGTGGAAGCTGAAGAAGGAGGAGACAGCCTCTGGGTGGTGTAGAAGAGTACCAGATGACTGAAGTGCTGAGGTAAGTTATAAATGATATAGTGGCTGACCTACATACTAACACTGATGTTTATTTATCAATAACATTTTATTAATAATAAACAGGTGTGATGGTGATAAGTAATATAATTCATATTGTTATTATTTGTGTTGTAGTTTCTCACTTTGGCCACCAGAGGGCAGTGAACACTCATCACAATCCACAGTCAACAGCAAGTAAAAACATCAAAACAACCCCTGATTCTCACATTACATCAAACAGTCTGTTTAACTCAGTGTTTATGATGCTGGAAGCTATGATGTGAAAATATAATACAGCAAAACAACCAGTTTCATCACAATTTATTCAAACAACAAGACATGTTTGAGTAAAGGTAGAAACAGCTCAGATAAATTAAGTTCAGTGAAGTCCCTACAAATCAGAGAAAACCCCAACAATCAGACATCACTCTATGACGAAAGACCTGGTGACAGAGGGAAGGAAAAACTGCCTTTAACAGGAAGGAGACCCAGGAAGTGCAGCCATCTGCCGCAACTAGTTGAAGGTGGGTCATCGTATCTCCTGATGTCCTGAGGAAGCACTTACACAAAGGAAAAAACATGACAATGACTCAGACTTCTACACTTTACACAGTTCATATCTGAATAATATGATGATGTTTGTTTCTGTATGTATGTGATGATGAGAAAAGTTTGAGTGTGTGAAGCTGACCAGCTGTACAAGGAGACTGGTTTACTGAGTTTCATGTGTAAATCCCAGTTTCACTGAGTTTCATTGCCTTTTCCTTTCACGCTCAGACCAGAGCCTTATTTAACACCTTCTGAGCGTCTTCAGCGAGCTGGTTGAGGATAAAGTTCAGAACTCTGTAGGTTGTGACGAAGGAGAGGCTCATGGCTACCGGGATTCCCACTATCGGAATGAATCTGGATACTTCCTCTGCTCCAATTAATCCAGCTGCTCCTCCAAGTTGGGCGAACACCTTCAGGAAGAGCTCTTTAGTAATTTCCTTCGCAGCCACTGGTGAAATGATGACATCACGCAGCTCAGTGTATGACACAGCTGTTCTGATAGCGAGTCTCTTCAGAGATTGGACATCGAGACCAAACGCATGTACAAAATGTGTGACAGCACCAATGAGCACAGCAACATCAACAGCAACAGAAAGCCCAGGAACGGGAACAGCTGCAGCAGCTGCAGACAGAGTGGCCAAGAGGTATAAGTGTACCTTTAAGGCTTTTTTCTTCTTGCTGATGACGTCGGGGTTGACGTTGGGCATGACATACAGCAGAGTGTCTCTCTTATCTTTGGGAAGCTCTGTCTCTAAGGTCTCTTGTAAGAGAGAGAAGTCGTACTTGTGGAGCTGAAAACTCGACATTAGGAAGACTCGTGGAGACTCGATGCCCAAGTCTTTGAGTCCTGCGTCACAGAGGAAATATGTCAACACCATCAGATTCATACAAATAAAAAACGATTAAAAACTAGATTTAAATGATTTTGAAAACTCGACCTCACTCACGTTGAACGCAGTCGTCTCTGATTTTTGTTAGAGTTTTCTCTTTGCTGGAGTCGGAAACACTTTCCTCGGCTCGGATATCGTTGTCAATCTTTGAGCGAACAAAGTAGAAATTTTTCTTCATCTTCTTAATCTTCTGAGCGAGTTTCACGTCATTTTCTCTGAAGCGAGTGTCTGAGATGATGAGGAAGAAGTCATACTTGTCAAACCCAACAAGCTTCAGGTATTTCCTTGCTGGGAAGTCTTTGGTTCCGATTCCAGGAAGATCCCATAAAGTGACGTTGGGATTATCTGGATGGGGGTACGGTGTGACCTCCGACGTCGTTTCTGTGACACCAGTAGGAGCAGCTCCCTCGTCTCTGTTCTTTATCCCCCTGAAGGCATTAATAAAGGTGGATTTACCTGCACCACTTTCTCCTGTGATGGCGATATTTAACGAGACATTGGTTTGCTTTTCTAAATATTCTTTAATCCTTTTTGCTGCTCCAGCCGTGTCGTTGTTCTTCAAGGCTTCTTTAACTCCAGGAATTTCTTCTGGGCACGAATCATCTGGATCCTCCATGCTCATCCTGACAGAAAGAAAAACATAAAGACTTTTATTTTGGAATGCAGACATATACTATTGATTATCAGTAATGTTACTGACGGCACACGGACACAGCACATGTGGGCAGTAAGTGATTAAAGGTAAAACGTTAAATGTCGATAAAAGACGTGTTTATATGAGAAAACACTGAGGCCACCAAAGTCTCTTCCTGGGGTTTGTTGAGTATTTTTACATCCAACATTAACATTAATTTACAAATAATATCTTTCTATAAACCTGAAACTTTTCCTTTTCCTTGACTTGAAAAAATAATTTGTGCTTATTCTCATTCTTGTTCTGATAGGACAGCAAACCTGTCACTTAACTAAGTTTAAGGTAACATCAGGTACTCACTGGATTCTTCGTACTGTTGACACACACACAGCTGGATCAGCAACAACAGCGATCGGTCCTTCAGTTTGTTCTCACCTGGTTGTTATGGAGGTGCAGAACAGGTGAGGGCAGATCCACAGAGAGCGACCAATGAAAATGCTGCAACCTGAACCAACCAGTTTGTTTTTACTCTTTTTTTAACTGCAGGTGTTGTTGGAAACAGAGAGGAAGGCTGTGTGTTGATAACAGAGCTGCACCTGCAAGAGCAGCAAACATCATGGTTAATGAAGTGAACCACAGACACTATTTGGACAATTACAGTCTAATACTTAAAATTCACGAGCACCGCCTACAGCAGAGCTCAATAAGATCACTGTGTTTGCTGCTGTGATGGGCGATGAGTCAAAACCAAAGAATGTTCGTTTTGTTGTGATAAGTTCGACTGGTTGTACCTGAGTTTGGGCGGAGGTTACACACACACACGAAGCACAGGCTGAGGAGTGGCAGCATTCTTACACTCATCAATCACCCAAAAATGTAGACGTAGTTTTAATTCACTTGAAAGCCAGAAAACTAAAAAAACAGTTTTATTTGTTGTTATCGATCGTCCATCTGGGCCTTAGAGTTTCTGATTGTCATACTTTTATCTCATTTAGTGCTCAGTTCTGATAAAAATATTAATTGTAGATGATTTTAACATCCAGATGTTGAAAATCAGTCACAGTAGCCTTTACATTTAGAATAATGGATTACACATGACTGTCATCACAGTAGGTGTCTTTCTGAAAGTGCTGTAACTATGTTTAAGGATCTGCTGTTAACAAAAGTCTCAAATGAGAAGTGGTCATGGGCCAGCTGAGTTATCTGGATTTTTCCATGGTGTCCCTGTGTTCCCGCCTCTGGGCGGAGCCCTCGTCACTACACCTGTTATACTCACCTGTGGGAGATCCAGGCCAATCTGCAGGCAGTATTTAAGACTAGAAGAGGAATCAATCTGTTTCACCGTCCCCAATTGCAGCTTCTCCATACCTCCATTAACCAACCTCTCCCTCTGTTCATCGAGCCCCCACTCCAAACATTCACTGCTGTGCCTTACGGTAGTTTTACTGTCACTGTTACACACTGATACGTTACAACATTATATTTTGATTTCTAAATTGTATAATTATGGTGTGAGATGAGTGGCATTGAATTGGTTAAGGAGTTATTTAGAAAATAGGTTGCAATATGTACATTATCTCGGTAACACCTCTGAAAGATTGAAGATAGTATGTTGCGTTCCTCAAGGTTCTGTTTTGGGACCTAAACTTTTTAATTTATATATTAATGATATCTGTGACGTATCAAAAAGGTTAAATTCTATTTTATATGCAGATGCCACAAATTTTTATTGCTCTGGAGAGAATTTGAAAGATTTGGTTGAAATTATGACTTCTGAGATGTTAAGATTAAAAAAATGGTTTGATGTAAATAAATTATCCTTGAATTTGACAAAAACGAAATTCATGATATTTGGCAGTTGTGTAAAGGAGGAAGTTATTATGTCCATTGATGGAGAATTGATTGATAGAGTTACTGAATTTCACTTTGTGGGTGTAATAGTAGATGGAATTTTTACGTGGAAATCACATATTGAGTATATTAGAAAGAAGATGGTTAAAAACATTTATATTTTGGGAAATGTTAGAGATTTATTAGACTATAAAACAATGCGCATTTTATATTTTTCATTGTTTTTCTCATATTTTAGTTACTGTGTGGAAGTTTGGGGGAATACATATGAGAATACTATAAAACCTCTAAACTTATTACAGAAGAAAGTGATACGAATGATTCATAATGTTAAATATAGAGAACATACAAATAAATTATTTATAACATCGAAATTATTAAAATTAGGAGATTTAATGAAACTACGGACACTATTTATTATGTTTAAGGCTAAAAATAATATTTTGCCCTTTAAGTTACAAAGAGTATTTTTAATGTGTTCGGGGGGAGAAGACAGCAGAAGGAAATTTTATTTTAAGCATCAGCTAGCTAAGACAACACAAAGATTAATGAGTCCAACGGTTAGCGGTATACAACTGTGGAACTCTCTTCATTATAATTTAAAGAATTGTATAAATTTACATTGTTTTAAAAAGTGTTACATGCTTAAAACGATAACTCAATATGAATGAAATTGGAGTTCATTGAAAAATAATTTGTTTTATTTATTTTAATTTTATTTTTCTCCTTGTTACTATGTGGAGTGGTATATTCTGATTGTAAATTTGTTGTTTGGTTTGGGTTAGGACCGGAGATAAATGTTAATGTTAGTTTGTTCCCTGATTTTTGGTGCCCACTTGTAATATAAGTTGGATTGTAGATAGGGGGCGGGGTTTAATAAGAATATTTTCTTCTTCCTGCTCCTTTTACCACATGGTTGTAGTGCTTTTTGATAGAAAGTGTGGTTGGTTTGTTTGAATTGTTGTACCAAGTGTGAAATAAATAAATAAATAAATGAAAATGAAAGGACAACCCCAGGTTTCTCTTCAGCTCTGTAACCAGGCTGACAAACAGTCAGAGCTCTGTTGAGCCAACCGTCCCTTTAAAACAGAGGTGGGGGAACTCCAGGCCTCAGGTCTCGAAGGTTTTAGATGTTTCCATGATCCAACACAGCTGATTTAAATGGCTAAATTACCTCCTCAACATGTCTTAAAGTTCTCCAGAGGCCTGGTAATAAACTAATCATTTGATTCAGGTGTGCTGACCCAGGGTGTGTTATCTAAAACCTGCAGCACACCGGGCCTTGGTACCTGGAGTTCCCCAACCCTGCTTTGACTAGTAATGATTTCATGAACTTCTTTACAAATAAAATGTAACCATTACTGAAATAAAAAAGCCAAATTTGATAACTGCTGATATTTTAGACTGTTTCTCTCTGATCTTTCTGAGTTAACTTCAATAATTACTTCCTCCAAACCATCAACGTGTCTTTTAGACCCCATTCCTACAAAACTGCTCAAAGAAGTCCTGCCA
>NW_005187725.1:513119-520080 GCF_000239375.1 Pundamilia nyererei
AAAAAAACATTATTTTTAATTTTAGTTAACTGAATAGTTTTGACATCTAGTCTTAGTTTTCAGTTTAAATTTATAATAACCTATAAACTATAATAACCTTGAAGGTGACACCATCACGGTACCGTAAAAACATCACGCTCTGATTGGTTGGAGGTCCACAGGAAGTTCCTGTGGACCGTCCTTAGAAACCGAAACTAAACTAAAAACCAGGAAGAGCTCGAGAGACACGCAGGTATGAGTTTGTATTTCTGTGGTGTGTAAACGCTTCATTAAACCGTCCAGTTATGAAACTCTGACTTAAAGATAAAAGTTAATGTGACAGCTCTGACCCGAGAGGTTTTCATGGCGGTGTCTGCGCTGACACACACACACACACACACACACACACAGATCAGTGTTACACTCTTCAGTTTAAGCCTTGTTTTAGTTATAGGCAAAGAAGGTGCTGAGACGTTACTCATGTAACGGTATGGTACGGTAAAAAGCAACGACTGTGATGCATTTAAGTGCGTCTCGTAAACGCAATAATCTGCACAAACAGCTGTTGAGGTTGTTAAAAGGAGGTTCATTTCTCGTGAAAACATAATCATCACTTTGTTGTTGTTTGGATTTTTGAATATTTCAAACTTATACACATTTAGTTTTAGATGTGTAAATTTTAAATGTTCCACACAAAAATGAAAGAAATTAAATAAGTATTAGAAAAAACACCCTGACTTTGGTTCATCATCACTCAGTTACCTGACTGTGTTAAACTGTTGTTAACCACTGATGTCTCTTCAACATAAGCCAGTGGTGGGTAATTCTTTTTCTCATGGTGTCCCATGAGTAACTGGGACTGCTGTGGAGCGCTGCACCAACAAGATGAACTCAGTTATCCTCAATATGAATTTCATGCCTTTATAAACTGCCGCTGATGACAGCAGATGTTACAGTTAAATAATGAAAATGTGAAACTTTATCCAACGTTTATCCAAAGCCTGAATATCTGCATTACAGTCAGGTTCATATTCAGAGGTGGAAATGTGAAGCACGGTCGTATCAGCAGCAGATATACAGTAAGATCTGACGTCCATTCAGCATCTATGAGTTCTCACCTTTCTGCTCACGAAGATCTCGGATGTCTGCTCTCAGGTCCCAGACTCTTTTTAGCACTTTTAAATATTTCTATTTATTTCTATTTTCTGTTTTGATAGATAACAAAACAAACAGATGATGTGTGGATCCTTTGTAAAGATGAGGAGCAGATGAGATGGAGAACCTTCACAGCACAGCAGCAGCAGGTGGAGGAGAGGCTGAGATCAGATCTGAGGTCTCGTCTTTGAAAGAAAACTGTGACACAGATCCTGTTTTCTGTTTCTTCGTCCATGAAGGTGAAGAAGATGAGAACGAGGAACGCTCCAACAAAGGTAAAATCTTCTCACCTGATCAGCAGGAAAATGTGTTTCTATGATCATGTTGTTGTACACATGCTGTCTGCAGGAGAATCTCAAGGTTTGATTTCACACCTTCAGTAAAGTCTCAAAGGTTTGAACACATTGACTCGCTCAACTTTATTATTGTTGTTATTATTTTACTGATGATGCGATTGTAAATGTGTTTCTCCTGATTGGGAATCTTCAGAGAAGAAAAAAGTTTGATGATTGTTCGCAGCTTCATTTTGCTTTCAAAGCGTTCCACTCTCTTCATTCTCCAACCTGCTCAGTCACGTTTCCTCCGGGAGTTTTTCCAAAGAGCTTGAATATAATCGGAGCTCTTGTTGGATGAATTTTTGTCTCCTTGTTGGTCAAACAGCTGTTTTGTGCTGCTGAGACAGAAATGATGGTACAGCTGAGAGGGGATGCTGTGTGTCTGCAGGACTGTTTCATTTCAATAATCAGTGAATAATTGTGTTTTTATTGTGACCACTGAGGGTTTATAATGTAAATGAAAAGAACACAAAGTCCTCTGTCTGACTGTCAGTAAACCTTCACATAGTTTTTCTGTATCTACATCACGTCTGTTACACAAACTTATCAATGTGCGTCAAACTGATTGAAAGTGACTCAGATTCATGTCTGACTTTCACAGTAATGATTCATACAACATACAGTACATAAACCTAGTGATGCCCTGTGTGCTCCACACAGTGACTGTCTGTCACGCCACAGCAGTTTGGATTCACTCAGTCTGTATAGGACTGTATCGTTCATGTTACCTGTGGGAGTTTGACTGTTTTATTGGTTCAGTCCAGTCACATGATCTGTTCTCCTGGTTTGTTTTTATCTCGCAGGTTCCTCAGGTGAGGACGTGAGTGGAAACATGGTAGGAAGTCCAAATTTATACCAAAGATCTTAGAGATAGTTTCTATGACAGTATCAGTCCTTAACAAACTGTTTCTTTGCTTGTTTCCTGCAGTCAGTGAATGTTTCTGATGAACTCACCAAGTATCCATGTCAAAGACAAACTGAGACACTGATTGATAGACTTCAGCTTCAAGACAAACTTCAGCAGAAATTCTCACCAGAGGATTTTCTTCAGATCCGTCCACCTGTGACACGGCACCATGTCACATCTGAGAAACATCTGGCTCACATGTTTGTCCGCAGGCTGATGACGTTAGACTGCAGGGCCAGATATATTCCTGTAAGAGCAGACAGTCCTGAGGGGACAGAGCCAAAGCCCAGGCCGGTGACTGACATCCCTGAGAAGGATTACAGTGATTGGGAGGTTTTTCTGAACACCAGCGTGGACACAGAACAGACTCGTGTGCATCCAATGGATGTTCAGATGGCCGTGTTTCACTGCTCAGACAGCTTCCTTAAACAGACGATGGTCACAAAGCTCTCTCAGTGTCAGTACGCTTTACCTTTGCTGGTCCCTGACCCAGTCACAATGGAGATGGAGTGTCCTCTGTGGACTTTCAGACAGATAACAAAAACCTGGACGGCGACTCAGATCAAAGATGGCTCACCCATCGTCACCATGAAGAGTGTTCCAGTCTGCAAAGCTCAGACACCCTTGGTGTCATTTTTCCGCCTGGGTTCTCTGTCAGTGTCTAAATCTCAGCTGATGAACGCTTTGATCAACGACCGTCACAGCACCTTCTTCCACAGGAACTGCCCAGGAAGCACCAGGTCTCGCCATCTGATGGATGGTGTGGCAGAGATAGCCTGGTACTGCCCTGCTGGGAAACCCACTGATGCCTTCAGGGACTGCATGGCTTTTTGTAATCTTCACGGTGATGCTCTGCAGATTGAAAAACAGCGCGACATACTGATTAAAAAATCCTCCATCAACGTTTTCCTTGTTGCATCCCTGCAAAAAGATGAAGAAAGCAGATCACTTATAGCCGCCCTCTTTAAGTCTCATAAACCTCTAATATGTCTCAGTGATGATGACAGCTGTGATGCTCTCAAGACAAAAAAGGGAAAATACAAAATGGGCCTCAAAGGCAGAAACCAGTCAGATGTATCTGAAGAGCTGAAAAAGATCATTAGAGAAGTTTTATCTTCTCTAGAAGAGTCCAGTGTGAAACCATCCTTCCAGCTTGAAGCCCTGGCCGAGCTCTCTGGAGTCAGAGTGGATGAAAGTGACCCAGCCTGTCAGAGAGGCAGATCTGCTGCTCTGGAAATAATGCAGCTAATTACGAAGGATAACATGGATATCTCAAAGATCAAAGAGGAATTCCTCCCTTGTCAAAACCATCTGTGGCATCACTGGAACAAAATATACAAAGAACTGAAACATCTCAGAGAAAACAGTGAAAACAAGAAGAGTAAAAAGCAGCAGAAACTGATGGACATGCGTCAGAAACAACGTGCTGCTTCCTGCAGTAAACTGATGGAGCTGTTCACTAACAGCCTCTCAGCACTGCCACCAGCAGACAGAGAGTATTTCCTGAAATGGACTCAGATCTTCATGGATGCTCTCTCCACAGAGAACATTTCTTCTGTTCTCCAAAGTTATGATGAAAAGTGGTTGGAGGTCTTAGCTCTGAAGAACAAACATGACAAATCTGGTCTGTTATTAATGAAACAAACTGAGCTCCAAGACTTGTCCCACAAACTGCAGTCTGCATCCTTCGGCTTGGAGCACATGTTCAGAGAAATGGCACACATCTATGAAGCCCACAGAACAACAGATGGAGAGAGCAGAGACGCTGACTGGTGTAAATACCCTGAGCTGGCTGCACAGCTGATGATATCAGGACACCCAGTGGAGCTGATGGACGGGGACGCAGGTCACCTGCCTTTCACATGGATCTCCAGCCTCTTAGAGGAAGTCATCCAGAAACTGGGGGACCAGAGAGTTTTTGTGTTGTCAGTGTTGGACCTCCAGAGCAGTGGGAAAACATCACTGCTGAGCTCCATGTTTGGACTGCAGCCTGCAGTAGGTGCTGGCAGGAGTACCAAGGGTGCCTTCATGCAGCTGCTCAAAGTATCAGAGGACATGAAGACAGACGTTGACTATGTTCTAGTGGTGGAAACTGAAGGTCTGCAGGCTTCTGAGCTGGACGGTAACAACACTCGTTACCGTGACAACGAACTGGCGACATTTGTCATTGCTCTGGGAAACGTGACACTGATCAGCATCTTTGGAGATAATCTGTTGAAGATCCAAGACATTCTGCAGATTGTTGTTCAGGCTTTGATGAGGATGAAAAAAGTTCAGCTTTCTCCCAGATGTGTGTTTGTTCAGGATGTTCCAGATGTTGCAGCAGCAGAGAAGAACGTGGACAGAAAGAGACGCCTGCAGGAACATCTGGACCAGATGACCAAACTAGCAGCTGAAGAGGAGCTTTGTGATGCTGAGCGCTTCAGTGATGTCATTGAATTTGATGTTCAGGAAGATGTGAAATACTGTGGGCAGCTGTGGGAGGGCAGTCCACCCATGGCTGCTCCTAATCCAGCTTACAGTGAGAGCCTCCAAGAAGTGAAGAACACCATCCTCTCTAAAGCTTCAAAGTCCGCTGGGATCACTCTCTCACAGCTCAGAACCAAAATTCAGGACCTGTGGAACTCCCTCCTCAGTGAGAACTTTGTTTTCAGTTTCAAGAACACACTTGAAGTTGTAATGTACAGAAAGCTGGAGGTCCTGGCAAGAAAGCAGACCTCAGACCTGAGGAGTAACATGAAGACTGAAGACCAGCTTCTTAGTATGACTGAAAGTGGAAAACACGATGAGGCGGGGGTAAGTTATCTTTATCAAGAAACAAACTGAAAATTTGAAGGAATAAAAAAAGAAATGAAAACGTACTTTGAGGCTGTCAGAGATATTCTGGCTCAGTGGAAACTTTGATTTAAAATTAAAATCAGCAGCTTTTATATTGAATACTTGAAAGTGAAAAGAAAACAGTTTGAAGTCATCCAACAGAAAAATACTCAAAAAAAGGCGGATGATAGGAACACAGTTTGAGAACAAACTGGTACAGAAGATCAGAGCGCTCGATCAGCAGTTGAAGGACGAGGCCAAAGAAGACGATCTTCAATAACAGCTCAGCTCTGCTGAGTCACTGATTTAAATGTAGATGCATCTGTGGTTAGAATTTTACATCCACTCAACATAGGCATGAATATCAGGGTAATTTTAGGCTTTTAATGATTTATTTGCACTGTTCTTTTTTTTCTAGAGTAGAATAATCGTTCAGCATACATCTTTAATTACTTTAAAAACAAGAATTGGGTGCACAAGTTAGAATTTATTTTGGACTTCCTCTAAGCCACACAGGCTCAAATATATACATTTATAAATCTTTTAGCCAGTGCTGCTGAAAATACTACAATATCTTATCTTAGCAAGGCTGAGGCCTGTTAACTTCTTGTTAGAATAGAATAGAATAGAATAGAATTCAACTTTATTGTCATTGCACATGCACAGGTACAGGGCAACGAAATGCAGTTTGCATCCATCCAGAAGTGCTTAGTGATATAGATATATTACAATATATATTAGCAACAATATAGATATGTAAGTATATTACAGAAATGGGTCTATTATGTTATAATGTACACGGTATGAAGTATGTTGTGAATATTCTATAACTATAAGTATGTACAGGCTGTAGTGACCATGATTGACTACAGCTGGTAGTTTGTCTTTGCAGCATAGAAAGGATTTGTTTGACAGCTATAAGTGAAAATTACTCAGAATATTGGAGAAGTCCAAGGAACTCTGTGAAGATCCAAGAGGGAAATTGTAGATTTATACTAGTTGCTAAGGTTTCTTAGAACCATTCCTAAACAACTGTAAATGGTTCATGTAAACAACTACATAAGTACAGGTTTGGCAGTACCATCACTTGCCAAAGTTTGGAAGAAGACCCAAACTGTCACCCTCAGATGAGAGGACATAAAAAGGAAAAACCCAGAAACCACTGAGGCTCAGGCCTGCCATGAAGTGGAAACTGCAAGAAACACCAGCATCACTGTCCACTGTGAAGACAGTTTATTATAAAATAAATTAAGAGACTTAAAGTGTAAATGTATGCATTTATTTGACCCTATACGGATTAGAGAAAATCCAGAATAATTCTTGTTTTTAATTTTAAGTAATTAAAGATCCTGTACAATCATTCCACCCTGGACAAAGAACAGTTCAAAGAAATCATTAAAAAAACCAAAATTATTTCATCATTCATACCCATGATGAGTGGATGGAAACATTGGACCACAACTGTAATCAGATTACAATCAGACTGTCTGCAGTAGCATTTAAAAATTACTTAGATAAATATTTAACCTCAGTAAAAAGTGCAGTAAATGTTCCAGTGCAGGGAAAAAGTCTCAAAGTATGACAGCTGCATTACTGGGTTTGAAAGAACTTCTGTAAATTAATTTGCTCCACTCATGATTAGGGATGGGTACCGGTGTCCGGTGCCATGATGGCACCGGTTCTGACATAAACGGTAGTAACCAGACCGAAAAGCAGCGCACATTTCGGTGCTTTATTTCGGTGCTTTTTTTTCCTGAGCTGTGATACA
>NW_005187725.1:520774-525655 GCF_000239375.1 Pundamilia nyererei
TTTGGACCAATTTTGTGTTCTCCATTCTTTAAGCACCGGTTTGAGCACCGTTTGAGCACCGGCACCGTTTCAAAAGTACCGATTTGACACCGGTATCGGATAAAACCTAAACGATACCCATCCCTACTCATGATGGTGGTTATCAACTTTAAGTTAGTCCGGGCTTTCTGCTTCAGAAAGCTGCTTCTGCTCATTGTTACAAGAATCTGTGTGTATTATTATAAAATATGTATAAATGCTTCATTCTAATCTGCTGCCTCGTCTCTTTGACACTGTTGGAAACAGAGCAACACCAAGAACACCCGTCCAACCAATCACATTCATGTAACTCGTCTCTTTCATCAGGCAGACGGACAGGAAGCTTTAATGATTAAATAGATCCAGTTTAAAGACTCAGAACTCTGATGCACAGCTTTCACCTTACAATTAAACACTAGCATTCAGTGTAAAAGTAATTGATAGAACTTAAAATGTTTCTGAGCCATAAATCATCAGCTTAATGATTTTCTGCAGCATTCGTCTTTTGTCTGTTTTGTTGCTGCAGTTCTTTAAAGATCACTGTTTTATCATCATTTAATTATGTCTCTGATTGGAGGAGGCAGCACTCGAATCATTTCATGCAGAAGTAAATGACTGTATGATTCTATATTAGACACAGGAGGGGGAGGAGACGCAGGTGAATGTAATTAACAACAATCAGATCAACAAATCTGAAACAGGAGAATAATAAACACAGAGATAAGAGAACTCAGACTACATTCAGCCAAATGACGAGTTTGATGTGTGGTGTGTAAGACAGTACTGTTCGTGAATGAAGACATTTGACTCAATAAAAATTTATTTAACTGAAATATTATTTTCATTTAACTAAAAGTATTTCAGTGCTCGAAAAAAGAACAATGTTAAGTAAATTTTGTATCTGCAGAATTTTACTTAAGTATAGATTAAATGTAATTAAGCTTTTTTTTTTTTTTTCATTTTCACTTTCAGCCAAGTATTCTATGTTTTACAATTTCATGATATTAGATCACGCAGAGGTAAACCTCACAAGAACAAAACTGATGCTCATTTTTATTTGTTTTTGTTGTTGTTTTTTGTTCCAGTTATCAAAGATGGTTACAGAAGATATTACAGGTGTTCTGAAAATTAAAAAACCACTGGCTGCTGCAAATATCAAGTTACCACACGAGGACAACATAACACCTCTAAATATCGCCATCACAGGGGAATGTGGTTCTGGGAAATCCACCTTTGTTAATGCCCTCAGAGGTCTATGTGATGATGAGGAGGGAGCTGCTCCCACTGGTGTTGTGGAAACCACCTTAGAGGTCACACCGTACCCCCATCCAAACTATCCCAAGGTTACTTTATGGGATCTCCCTGGAATCAAGTTTTCAGCTGATAAATATTTGGAGCGTGTTGGATTTGAGAAGTTTGACTTCTTCATCATCATCTCAGACACTCGCTTCAGAGAAAGTGACGTGAAACTCGTGCAGGAGATTCAGAAGATGAAGAAAAAGTTCTACTTTGTTTGCTCAAAGATTGACAACGATATACAACATGAGAGAAGAAAGAGAAACTTCAATGAAGAGAAGTATCTTAGGGGAAAAAGAGAAGACTGTGTTCAAAGTGAGTTTCCTGTGTGATCATTTATTTCAGAGTGAGACACATTTAGGATGTTTTCTGGGATGTGTCCCTCTCGAGGAAAACTGTCCTCTTCCTAATAATGTCGATGCAGCTTTTTTTCAGAGTGTGTTTTTTGCACTCAACACAAATTAAAATTATTGGTTTGGCTGATAACAGGTGATTTTTGTAATAAAGTAGCTTTGCTGTTGTCTTTCCTTGTTTAATTTTAGCGTTTAGTTTGGTTAGTATTTCTATGTAATCTCTCTTGTGTCCATTTATTTTATGATTAGTGTTATTAGTTCTGTGCTCTAGCAGCTTCCCAGGTTGAACATATAAAACAAATAAATAAATCTATATTGCACTTAAAACCTGCTGTCAGTAAAAGAATCAGTGGAAACATGGTGTTTTCAGTTGATTTTAAACTGAAATGTGGAACATAACCTGGTCAGGAGCAGGTTATCTTCATCATGTTTTAAGGTCAGCACAGTTTACTTACCCAATAATCTATCTGGTGTTTGGGTTCATATTTATTGAGCTTTTGGTTCCTCATAAACTTTAACAGTCATCACAGTCTGACTGTGACAAACTCTGCAGCTTAAAATGAATTAATGATGAGCTTCAGAAGAAAAACCTGATGAAAATAATGCAAAGTTAAGTAACTGCAATGACCTGTGTGACTGACACAGGACCGACTGTAGCCTAAACCACTAAACTACCCACTAAAATCCATTACAGGTCTATAAACTCGGGGGAGTCACTGAATCAGCTTTAATGAGAAAACTAAGTTTTAGAATATTTTATCATTCACATCTAATTGTCACACTGTGTACTCCTTCTTTGACACAGGACTGAAAGATTTCTGCATCGAGTCTCCACAGGTCTTCCTGGTTTCCAACTTTCAGCTCCACCTGTACGACTTCCCTCTCTTACATCAGACTTTAGAGAGAGACCTACCAGAAATCAGAAGAGATCTTCTGCTGTTTACCAGGCCCAATACCAACCAGCATTTCCTCAGCATGATGAAGAAAGCTTTCTGGTTCTGACTGGTTGGACATTCAGTCTGTGAGTCTTCCCCTTCCTCTTTTGTCTGTTGCTGCTGACACAGCTGTGGTGGTTGATGCTGTCACACATTATTTACACAGGTTTCGTGTTGATATCGCATCTCTGAAGAGACTTTCTCCCAGAACAAGTGGGACCTACAGTGTGCTGTCATCCTTTCACCGCTGGCAGAAGTAGAAACAACTAAAAGTGTCATCCTGAAGGTGTTCCAGTTTGATCAAATTTGAATGGATGGTATGATATTTCAATAGCTGGAGTCCCAGCATCGTTCACTAATACCATTAAATACCATTTGTCAAATCTTTGATCATACTGCTCCAGAACTGTTGGTGTACACGGTTCACTAAAAGCAGAGATACAGTGAATGGGGCTGAGAGAAAATATAGAAAAAATAAACTACAAATGAATTTTGAAATAGATGAAAATTCACTTTACTGCTACAACAATAAAATAAAATTAAACATTCAACTCTACATCTCCCAGCTGATTAATACTAAACAGTCTAACTTAGATTTTCATTTTTTTTGTATTTTATTCTTTATTCTATGTAATGTTGGGTCTGTGGTTCAGCAGGCCCGCTAGTTCAGAGACTCATCACCCATTAAGAAAGTAAGACAACGACGGAACCGGTTTTTACTTGCTAGCAAGGGAGGCTGGTCGGAACCAGGCTCTTGGAGCTGAACGCTCCTCACCTGTTTCCTAGCCAGCTTCAAATAAACAGCCTTCCTTGCAGCCTTTTATTCAGTGATTACAAGCACCACCCATTGTAACACCCTTATGGTCACAAAGGGTTAAAACACTGTGTGTGTGAATGGGTGGATGATTGTGTATAGTGTAAAGCGCTTTGGGGTCCTTGGGAACAAGTAAAGCGCTATACAAATACAGACCATTTTATGAATTTGGAATGACTGATTTTGTCAAAATGTGATTTGAATCATCTGTTCTTTGCCTGTGTCTGCTGTAATACATAAGCTGAGCCAGGAATTTTTCTAAAGTCAGAATGAGATAAGCAAATGGAAAACCTTGAAGCGTTTGAGGGTCTGGCTGCAAAACTAAATGTCAAACTCACTGCAGAGTCTTTGCGAAATAAAATTGAAAGGTTGCAAAAGCAGCATAAAATAATGTGAACAAAATTAGAAATTGATTCCTTCAATGAAGGTCTTGATGCATGCTCAGTCATCCAGGTAAGTAAATCCCAAAAGGTTCACGTTCAGATGAACAGAATCAACCTTTATTTCTGCAGCATTCATCCTTTGTCTTTTTAGTTGCTGCAGTTCTTTAGAGATTTTAATCACTGTTTTATCGTCAGTGATAAACAGCTTCACATCAATGCAGAGTTCAACTCCACACAGCAGGTGTCATTCACCAGTGTCACCAGTTTTGAAAAACAACTAAATGTTGAAATTATAATTTCCCCACTTTGCAGGGCATAAATGTCTACACTGTTTCAAAACACATGACGCACCACGCCCTCAAATAATACACTTGTGTTTACACGATGATCATTATTATGTCATTGAAAATACGACAGGGTTTTTGGACGGCTGGCTATTTCTGTAATTACTGCTACAGTACTTACCAAACTCCACTGCATCATGCATGTACATTCAGATGCAATGTATGCTTTACATTGTGCCAAAACTATCCGCCACAGACGGTGAAATGTGCAGAAAGCAAGCGTATCAGCAAGTCAGCGCATCGCCAAACGCAACAACACAAACTGACAGAGCCGACACATAATCTGATGCCGTGTGATTGTATGAAATACTGTGAATTATGCCGTATGATATACAAGAAGGCAAAAAAAAAAAAAAAAAAAAAAAAACAGAACACAAATGCACACCAAGAGAATGCGTGCTGGACAATGACGTGGCTCATGAGCAGTGTTGGGACTAACGCGTTATTAAGTAACGCGTTACAGTAACTACGTTATTATTGTGGTAACGAGCATGGTAACTAGTTATTATGCCAAAATCAGGAACGCGTTACTCGTTACTGGGATTTAGATAGGGTCGTTACTCGTTACTTCGTGTGGTGGCATCGCACAGTTTCCACAGATTCAGTAACATTAGCAAGTGGTGGAGGCAGCAGGTGGATGAAGGAAAGGGGACGCAGAAGGAAAAGAGACCCGAGGCGGCCGCCGGTCCAAGTGTGAACTGAACTTCAGGTAAGAAGTTATGACCTGCAGTCTCTCTG
>NW_005187726.1:0-25338 GCF_000239375.1 Pundamilia nyererei
TATCCAAATTTATGATATCGGTATCGGTATCGGACATAAAAAAGTGGTATCGTGCCATCTCTAGTAACTACCGTCCTTAGCTCGGTCCTGAGACCTAGCTAGCTAAGATGAGAACTCGGCTGTCAGGGTTCGTTTAGCTAATCTGTGCAGGTGAATTAATTTGCTAAATAAATCAAGAGAAACGCTCCGGGCTGCTCAGTCACTAATTACTGTTACTGTACTTTTATTACAAGTATTATACTGTAAAAACAACAGGCCGCATCCTGCTGCAGCTCCTGTGCAGAGCTGAATATTAAAGATGTGCAAACAACAGTATGTTTTCAGTCTCTTGCCACATCTGTAAAGACAGTAACATTTATTTAAAAGCTTGTACTTCAGTAACTCATTAATCAGGAAGTACGGATTAAAGTACTGTAGTGTACTGTAATACTGAAAAAAATGTAAGAGAACAACTTCAGATCCTGATTGTGTGAGGACAGAAGAATCAGCTTTATTTCAATTTTGAGGGATAAAATTTATATCTGAGTTTGATGGTTCTGTTCTCTTTGTGATTACAGGAGCTGCCCTCAGATTCAGACCTCAGCCCCCTCGAGTGACAGCAGACAGATCATCCAACATGTTCACATGTTAAATGCAAAATGAACTGATGAAAACAGTACAAAGGTTAACGTACCACATGTGCTGCAATGAAAGCTGCAGCTGTTTTATGAAAACAGTGCTTATTGCAATCAATTCAATTTTCAAAATTATTATTGTTCATCACAAAAATTATACAAATTCTTATCTTTGAACTAACCAAATCTGGAATTACAAAAGAAAAAAAATCTTTACTCAACGCAGGATTTGAGTCGCATCTTGTGTTAATTTTGCAAAGAAATCATAATACCTGACAACTTCCCATGCGCCACTCCCAACACTCACATCACTGATGGTGACTGAAACCAGCCCTCAGTCATTATGCAAATATACTGTTTATAAGATTGGGGAAATCTGCAGTCAGCTGAGACTGAAGAAGTCACCTGGATAAGTGACGAAACGTTTCTCCCACTGAAAACGCTACGTCCAGATGAACAGAATCAACTTTTGGGGATTTAGTTACCTGGATGACTGAGAATGCATCAAGACATTTAATTTAGCTCTGTCTGTTATTGTCCTTATCATCCTGGAGCAATTGTAACCACATCATTTTTTCAGGGATTAATAAAGTATTCTGATTTTGATCCAGGAGCTTTACTGACTTGATACAACGTTTTTATTTATTTATTTATTTTGAGCACTACATTCATGTAAAGATATATTTTGTAATGTATTCATGTTTTGTGTTGTATCATGAAAGTTAGAAATAATAATAATAAAATAATAACGATTTAAAATAATTTTAAATTGTGAAATATTTGTAATTACTGTACATATGACGAGTGCAGTGTATTGAAAAGGCAGGGTTAATAAGATACAATGTATAAAAACTACATTCCAAAGTGAGTCTGTGTTGATCAACAAAACCTAGGATTCAAACATTCAGAATGCATTCTTTATAAATTAGGAAAAAGTCTGATGCTCACAGTGAAGGCGTTGGTGGCTCTGCATGGCTGTAGGTTCGAGTTACATGTTAAACCAAAGGAGGGGTTTTCTTCTGAAATGCTTAGATCCAGCTGAGTGTTAGACAATCACTCTAGCACTGAAGCTGGTTTTGAGGCATAAAATGGAACTTCTTTTGAAAACACCTTGCAGTCATTTTTCCTTTAATGTGACACATGTCTATTAATCTACAAAGCTGGCAGGGGGCACTGTCTACCTGTACACCTGCATGCAGGTACACAGACGATCTACATGAAGATGATCCTCTGAATGAAAGTCAGAGGGGATTTTTCTCAGTCTCACCCCCACCTGAAGCTCTTCATTTAACTTGAGGACAGCACCTCAGATGGACCGACCCGTGTTGTTTCAGCTCTGCTTTGCTTTCTGGGTCGGGATAGAGTGGACCGGAGCGTTGCAGTCCAGTTCGCAGTGGGGCGCGAACACGAGCATGACGAGGAGAGATCGGTCAGTTAACGGCTCGGTGGTCCTCCACGACTACATGGTGTTTTTATACCAAACATTGTCCAAACCTCAAAGCAGAGACTTTGATGTTTCAGACAGAGCAGGAGCTGCTAACACAGTTACAAGTTTTGTGGATCAAGGACAAGGTTTGACACCAATTTAATTCACTTTCCCTCAAAATCCTGCCTAAAAAACTGAATGTTCTAGTTTTATTACATCTATATTTGGTGTTATTCTGTTTTAAACAACCATATTTCCATTGTTGACACAGATTACCAAATGTATCACTGATTTTTAAAGTTAGTAAAGAATTTAAAGTTAGTAGAAGTGATTATTTATGCGGGTTTTTGCTATGTTGTGACCATCAGAAGGTCTCATCTCCAGGTTTACAGTTTTCATTGCCATTTACTCGCTGGGCTCTCGTCCTCATTTTCGGTTTGACAGCGTTTCAGTAGACAAAGGTGAACGGCTTAGACATGAACTGAGCTGTGGTTTGGGGAAAGCTCTGCTTTGCTTTCTGATTCTACACAAAAGCAAGAACGAATAGCTTGTAGAACGGGGGGTGGGGGTGTCGGTCACATATAGATAAGGGCCAGAAGGGGCGTGTTTGGAGGCGTGGTTCCGCTCCTGAAAATTTGATCATTTATCTCAAATTATCTAAATCCTCCCCTAAGTCAGCCTGAAAAACTTTTAATAGATTTGAAATCCATGAATGAATCCACCTACACATCAGCTTTATCATTTCAGCAGCATTTTAGTGCATTTCTTTCTCAACTTCCTGTTTTTGTTAAACGGGTTTAACAACAGGAATGACATTTGTAAATATCATTCCTGTTTAACATCACCCAGTTCCCTTTATGATGTTTATCACTGACTTTGATGAATACCATAAAGATTTAGAGGTGACATCCTATGAAGAGCCAAAGAGCTGTATTGAAGACTGAGGCTTGAGTCCCACATGTGACCAAAGACCAGTGTTGGGTCAAGTTTCAGACCTGCACATAAAGTTACATGCTGCGTGTTCTACCTTTACTTTCCTCCTATCCACAGATCCTCCATCATGGGAGAGCGGCCAGCGTTACGTCTTCGACTTATCCAGCCAGGCCAGGATGGAAGAGCTGGTGGAGGCCGAGCTGAGAATCCTCAGGAAGCCTCCGGCAGACCTTCGACCCACCCTAACAAGCGGAGGAAACCTTTACGACATCCGCCTGTACTCCTGCTCTTCGGAGAGACAGTTGCTGGACTCCAGAACTGTCGAGGTTTTGGGTGGTGGTCTTCCCAGGTGGGAGGTGTTTGACGTGTGGTCTGGCATGAAGGCCCATCTGAGGAATCCTTTGGAGCCACAGCAGGCCTGCTTCCATCTCCTGGCCTTCTCTGAACTGACCAACAAGGTGGCTGACCCGCTGGTCCTGGGGCTGGGTCGCACCCCTTGCCCAACCCAGGAGAAAGCTTTGCTGGTGGCTTTCTGGCATACCAACACTGCCGACAGTCTTTTCGGAGAGGTGACGCACAGGATGAAGAGCGAGGGCGGAGGATTTAGCCTCCCGAAGCCTCCAAAACTTATTCCAAAACACGTAAAGAAGAACCGCCGGCATCGACAGAGAGCTCTGTCCAAACGATCCTTCGGTGGGGCAGCGAGAGGAGGCAGGAGGAGCCGCTGCAGCCGGAAACCGCTGCACGTGAACTTCAGAGACCTGGGCTGGGACGACTGGATCATCGCCCCTTTGGACTATGAGGCGCGCCGCTGCGACGGCGTGTGCGACTTCCCGCTGCGCGCCCACCTGGAGCCCACCAACCACGCTGTGATCCAGACCCTGATGAACTCCATGGACCCTGATCTCAGCCCACCCAGCTGCTGCGTCCCCTCCAGTCTCAGCCCCATCAGCATCCTCTACATGGACTCAGCCGGCAGCGTGGTCTACAAGCAGTACGAGAACATGGTGGTGGAGAGCTGTGGGTGCCGGTAGCACACGCACAAACACAGGGCTCACCTCGTGTACTGGTCTAAGATTAGAGCAACACCTGCAATGTTTGTGTTTTTGCTCTGGTCTTTGTGGCCAATCACGGCAGAACAAGCTGAAAATACGCCTCTGATAGATGACGATGCTTTGCCATCTGAAGTCGTGTTATCAAGTTATTTCTGCTCCATTTGCATATTTGTAACTCTCACTTCCTGCATTCAGATTTTTCTCAGCATGAACCAAGAAGCAAAGCTTTAGTCTCACAGATGCCCATCACCTCATTACATCTGACACCACATCTGGAATATTAGTTTGTGTTTATTGTTAGTTTACTGAACTCAGCACCAGCCATTCAGTCTATAACCATGAACCTGCCCTCACACAGCCACTTTTTACTGACTGAGAAATTAATAAATGGTTTTGATGCAACTGCTTCAGTTTGTGTTTTTTATTCATACCGACCGGTGTTCAGTTCCAGCTGCATTAACATCACGTGATCTTCACCGTGAAGGACGTGCAGCCACAGCTATCTGCACGGTGATGAGCGCACGCCTTCATGTGCTCACCTGTAAAGTGGCCCGGTAGATACTGGTGCTCGGGAACTTTTCCAAGATTTTTAAGCTGGGAGGTATCGAGGACCCGTCGAGGTCGACCAGCGAGGAAATCGGAAAGATTGAAAAGAGAAATAAAATCTGCTCCGAGAACACAGAGCGAGGCTTTCACTGCTTCATGCTGCGACACACTTACAGGAGCCTGAAGTGGGATTAACTTTATCTTCAGACCTAACCTGAAGCAGTAACACGGCCTGTTGTAATCTGTGTGTTTAATAAATTAAGTTTTCATTTATTCCCACAATTATAAACAACAGTTAATATTACAGCAGTTATTTCACATGCATTAAAAATACTGTTCCTCACATCTGCGGCTTCATCTGGACTTCTTTGAAATTTCACTGTAAATTTTCTAAACTTTAATAAATGTTTGGTCTCTATGATGAGCGCCCTCATGCCATCGTTGTACATTTTTATATGATTAGCCAGGATATAAGAGTTGGAAGCATGTGGCCCCTGAAGCCTGATGCTGTGTTTAGTGTTTTCACTGAGCACAAACTTGTACAGCTTCCACGCCTGCACATCTTATTACACAAAGACAACGTGAACCTCTGGTTCGGCTCTGTGGTCTCGTTACAAACGTCCAGCTGAGGCACCGAATAAAGTGTTTTGGTCACCGGGAACTCGGCTCCGTAAATCTTCACGGATCCATTCAAACACCATTTCGGCGACTTCTCGTCCGGCGTCCAGCACGAAGGCGTGACGGAAGCCGTTTTCACACAGCTTGAAGTCGCCGAGCGGAAAGTCCCGCTTGATGTCGTGATAATAGTGCACCGGGCACCAGTGGTCGGTCGCGCCGTAATAAAATATCAGCTGAAAGCACAGATAGACAGACAGACAGAGAGAAAAGGGGAAACGTGGTTTTAGAGGGTGTGATCAAAGCAGCGCTCCATGAGCTGATCGCCAGCCTGCAGCCAGCAGAGGGCCGATCGGCTCAGCGCAACCAGGGGAACAACAGGTTTGACCTTTGACCCTCAGAGTCAGACTGCCGACGCCGAGCTCTGCCATAACATCTGACAGGAGCGCTGGGAGCGGCGTCAGGTCACGAGGTCGGTAAAGTGTCCAAAGTGTACAGAACAGAGCAGTAAGTGAAGCGTGAGCAATCAGAAGTGCTGTCTTTAATAAAAAGGCGACATCACCTGCACGGGTATCTGGCTTACATTTTCATTCGCTCCTCTTGTAGGCGGGGCTTTTCTTACCTTGTCGAGATGTTTCCCGATAGTCGTGTCATCTCTTTTTAGAACTTTCCTCATTTCCTGCCCGCCCAGGTACATGGCATTGGCTGCACGTGGAAACAAACCACAGAGGTTAAAGCTGGTCCGGCTCTCGCGGCAAACTCAACATTTCAAACCTCGGCTGCTAAATCTGAACCGCTGCCAGCCTGCTGGGGGAATTCCCATCATGCACTGAGCTCTTTCACTCCCAGTATATTAATATACAGCCACTGCATGTTGTAAATGTAACCACCCCCCTCCACCTTTCTGCAGGCACCTCTGGTGCTGACAGGGTTTCTCTCCATAATTCTGTCTCTGTGTTATCACATAAAAGCTTCTTATCAAAGACAAATGTCTGCAGTCTGAAAAGCATCTGCCCTCGCTGCATATCTCACAGAAGAACGAAGCATGGCCAACCTGCAGAGTCTCCACTGAGCAGACCCAGGGTGGGCTGCACCACAGTGAGGTCCAGAGAGCGGATTCCCCCCAGCATCAGTCTGATGAGGCCGACTTTGAGCCTGTCGGGCAGCAGCGAGAGCAGGAAGAGGGGCAGGTAGACCACGTAACGCATGTGACACAGCACGGGGGTCATGACCTTCCCCTGAGGGCTCTGAGCCATGCGCTCGATGGTGGGAAACAGCAGCAGCGCCTTCAGGACCTGCATTAAAAACAGAGAGGAGACAGAAGGTTTCAGACAGACAACAGAAAGCTCCGAGACGGGAAGCTGCAAACTGCGGAAACTCCCGGATTAGAGGCAGGGGGATTTTCATGTCATTTAATCCGTTTCCTGAAAAAGTGATGGGAGGGAAGTGAAGGGAGGGATCAGTGCCCTCAGCCAGGATCTCGCCGGGCGCCATCCAAGCTGGTCATGCGCTCCAAAGACAGAGTTTGTGATTCCAACAAACCCCCACAGAGCGCTCCGCGGTGTAGCAGGTACGCATTCACCTAACAAAGGCTAACAAACCGTTTGATCCCAGGAGGAGAGAAAAGAAGGGCGTGCCAAATCAAACATGTGGCACTCCCGCTGTGAACGACAGCAGCAGGCTAAGGATGAAATAAGCGACAATAAAAACATAAAGAGTCTCCGTTTCTGAACGACAGAAACCTCAGAGCGGCCGTCGTATTCCGGGATTAAACGATCCCAATAAGTAAAAACTCATTTGGCTTGTTTTTAGTTTCGTTCTCACACAGAGCCTCCGTCCTGCTGATCATGTGATCAGGCTGAGACGACCACGCTGCGCACGGTCATGTCTGAGCTCCGGAGCCTTCCCTACGTCCACCGTCCACTGTCCCTGCATGCTTCACTGTTTGGGTGGAGGCGTGTTGGTGCGTGCTGTAGGCTGTGTGTTTTTGTGGATCGAGGCCGATTTGTGGTTTCTCCTCAGACTGGAGAACTGCGATGACTCACCTTCCTCTCAGGATTTCTCTTCATCATCTCCAGAATGATGTAGCAGCCGATGGAGTGACCAATCAGGACCAGGCTGGTTTCTCTGGGAACGTGATTCCTGAGGAAAGCCAGCTTATGTTCGACCTGCCCGTCCAGACCGAACACGTCGTCCTCCGCCGCTGAGGCGCCGTCTGCAATCGGAATAGAAATGTCAGAACACCCGAACAAGCTGCTCCTCTCTCCTGTGAGCAGAGCCGTGCGTACCTTCGATCATGTCCATGGAGGCCGGAGGAGCGCAGTGGCCGGCGTGGCTTACGGCCCACACCGGGTGCTGGTAGCCACACCTGCTGTGGAGCGTCTGCATGAAGGTCCTGTAGAAGCCCACCACACCTGGGTTACCTGTGACAGACAGCACGAGGTCAGCGAGGCCTGTGGTAACCATGGTAACCGCAAACCTGATCCAGAGCACGTCACAGTCCAAATCAGAGGACTGCCCTGTACTACAGTAATACTGCAGCTGTACTACAGCAATACTGCAGCTGTACGACAGTAATACTGCAGCTGTACTACAGCAATACTGCAGCTGTACGACAGTATTACTGTGCTGTAGTATTCCTTCAGTACAGGGTATGTCCTGATGTTTGAACTCCTGAGCACAGCTTCCTCCGGAAGTATGAAACACAGCAGGTGCTGCTGAGCTGTGGATGTGGGCGGGGCTCACCTGGGATGATGAGGAAGAGCACCTTGTGTGCAGAGGTTAGGGGGCAGGATCCAAACCTGAGCAGCTCAGTGGCGGCTCCGCAGCAGTAGAAGAAGTCTGTGTGTGGTGGGTCCATCATCAGCCCCGAGGACAGACACGCAGGTGTATCACAGGTGTATCAGCAGGTCCAAAGGTTCCAGTCTGATCAAAGGTTCAGACTGAGCTTCACATTCACAGCTGCAGGTGTTCACGCTGCAGGTTTCAGCTGGTCACGTGTCTCACTAACAGCTGATCTGAGATCTGAAAATAAGCTTTAACTGACCTGAAAACCCAATAACTAACTAACCACTAACTAACTAACTATCTATCTAACTAACCAACCACCGTTAACCGCTAACAGACTGCAAACTAAACCGTTCACAGGCTGACGTCACACCGGAAGCTGATACTATGACACGCTGTAAATAAAACTGTTTACCTTTCAGAACAATTACGAATAAGTACTACGATATCCTCTCCATGCAGGTGCTGCTCGCTTTCAACCGCTTCCTGCTTCGCACTGCTGCACGCTGATTGGCCAGTTGCAACGCAGCTTCTTCTTTTTATTGGCCGGTTCAGTTTCCAGCTCATTACCGCCCCCACGGGCCCGGAGTGTAACTACACCCGCTGTTAACTTGAACGTACCAAATGACAATTAAAATGGTAAATGGCCTGTATTTATATAGCGCTTTACTTATCCAGTCATCCACCCATTCACACACACATTCACACACTGGTGATGGCAAGCTACATTGTAGCCACAGCCACCCTGGGGCGCACTGACAGAGGCGAGGCTGCCGGACACTGGCACCACCGGGCCCTCTCACCACCACCAGTAGGCAACGGGTGAAGTGTCTTGCCCAAGGACACAACGACCGAGACTGTCTAAGCCGGGGCTCGAACCAGCAACCTTCCGATTACAAGGCGAACTCCCAACTCTTGAGCCACAATCGCCAAAATAGAATTATTATTTTATTTTGTTCATTGTTAGTCTTTAAAAAAGATTTTATCCGTTATTTTTATTTTCCTCAGTTTATTATGTAACGAGATTTACCTTTTTGTTTGTCATACTGTGTATTTCAGTTTTTATAAGTCATATTTATCGTCTTGGCTTCTGTAACATATTTGTATTCATCCCAGACTTTCAGATGAACATGAAGATAAATATCTCATCTTTAAATTCACATTAAATTGCATAAATGATAGAAATGACTGGCATTAATTTCAAATAACTACAACATGCATGTGCTGAAGTGAATTCGTCCTTTTTTTATGATAATAATAAGAAAAATGCAACTTTGCAATTTTCCTCTCTGCCATTCATTTTTGTTCTTTGCTTTGGTCTGCTGGTCTGGGCCCAGGTTTGAGTTTTGGGGTTTAAGGGTCTTGTTTTTCATTTTTATATCTTCAAGTTACTTTAACATTTTGCATTGTTTGATTTTGGATTCTCCTCGTTCAGTTGCTTCTGTCTCCCCGTTGTATTTTGGTGGTTGCTGTTCTGTGTCTGTCTTCAGTTTAACTTTCTCCTGAGTCATTATTAGTTATCCTCAGCTGTGCTCCAACCTCCTGCCTCTCCCTCGTTATCCCTCATACATAATGTCATGGCTGTGTGTCTCGTTGTCTTCCTAAAATTCCCGGTGTTTGGATTTCCTGCGAGGGCTCAGCATTAAATGTTTGCTTCCTGAGTCCACGGTCTGCTTGCTGCACGGCCGGTCACAGGTTACACACATAATATCCCAATAATCAATCACAGGTCTGGTACAGGTGTGTCACAGGTGGCCTCCCCCTGTATCTGTGTGTTGTTAAAAATGACACGTTCTCTCTGTGGCTGCCTGGCTTCCTCCCACACTCCACACACAAAGATGTGAGTGAGACTGGTTGTGTGTCCCTCTGTGTGCGACCCTGAGGAGGACGAGTGATGAAGAACAGAGAAGATAAAGTAATGAAGGCAGCAGCGTGAGGTCCATTGTTCTAACGTGAGGAGCAGATGAACTGACAAAGATTCACATCGTATCAGGTGTCTTTGTTTTGTCTGAGCTCAGTCATGGCAGCGCACACACACACACACACACACACACACACACACACACACACACACACACACACACACACACACACACACACACACACGCATGCACACACACACGGACACACAGACATCTGATATTGTATAAGAGCATCTCCCCGTGTTTTACTTCATGCAGATGTGTGGTTTCCCCTCGCAGTGACTCATGATGATGATGATGTGGTAAAACTTGTCATTTCCTCCTAAAACTTTCACATTGTTTTTATGCTAACGACGGCGTGAGGCTCAAACATGGTGACTTAGGTATGGACCTCCTGCGTGAAGAAAATTACACATCTGGATCCTTTTACACCGACTCACGACACATTAATAAAGAAAGATAATAACTCCTCTCCTCTGAGAGGAGTTATTATCATCTACAATAACAGTGCACCATCATCATCGTCACCATCATCACCACAGGAGGTCATGGAGAGGTCGGTGTTTTGGAGCAGACCTTTTAAAATAAGACTGAACAGTTCCTCTGTCACAGCAGCCAAAGCACAAAACAGGACGGACACAAACTATTCTCCTTATTTCATAAAAACTAATAATACAAATCTGAACCTGTGTTATTGTGTGTTCATATTTCTTTCTTTATCTGGACTGAAAACCTCAAACTCAACTAAACAAAAGAAAGACATAAAAGATCATAAATGTGGTGCTTCGCTTTGAGCTTTTTGTCATGCATGGAAAAATGCTTATGCTGAATAGAATAGAATAGAATAGAATAGAATAGAATAGAATAGAATAGAATAGAATAGAATATTTTTAAAGCCAACAGTATCTCTTTCCCTGCTCCTCACTCCACACTGGACCTAAAGAGTTTCTCTTCACAAACTTCCAGACTTCAAACATCCAGACTGGAGGAAAATAACGGGAGCGCTGCTGATGTCACTCAGACCAGCAGCTTTAATGGTTACAGAAACATCTGCTGCTCAGGTCAGAAATATGGTGATATCATTTTGAGGCTATATCGTCCAGCCCGTACTGCCAAAGCACCCCTAAAGGATGCCAGGTCAGACGTGGTTGAATACCTTCTTCAAGTCCAGGAAGCACATGTTTGGCAGATTCTCCTGTCTAGCTCCCTGGTGTAGAGCTTCCCCGTGGAGGCTGAGGATGTTGCACCACACCCTCTGGTCCCCCCTTCCTGAAAAGAGGGACCACCACCCCAGTGTGCCGATCACAGACATTACAGACTGTTGTTAAAAGAAGACCGGATGTTGCAGAATTTTCTTATTGTACCTAAAATGGTACGTTTTCTCAGTTTATGTTTTCTCTGTTCTTCTGCAGGTAAAATAGAAGTTTATTAGATTTGCATTTCCTTCAGTTTGTTTACATTTTACAGCTTTTTGGACTCGGAGGCTGACTGGGGATGAGACACAGATGGAACAAAGGAGGCCAGAGCAGACAACCTAAGAACAGGAAGTAAACCAACATGAGAAAACTGATCTTCAAAGTTTAACAGGAAGAAGCCAAACAACAAAGGAGGAAACGACTAAGAACCACAGAAAGCTTTGATGCTTCTTATTCTTATAGATTTCTGATGTTATTTGTGTAAATGAGTCCAGGAGCTTCAGGAGGACACAATCAGACAAACACAAACTGGAGTTCAGCATCTGTTTAGCTGAACACCAACAAACAGCAACGTGCAGGCTGAACCACATTCAGTGAATCTCACAGAAGAAACGTAATTTATTTTTATCATTCATGAATATCACTTTAAAACAGTTTTTATTGTCAAAAAAGGGGGTTTTCAATTTTTTCATCCATTATGAAACCACTTTATCTTCAAAGTTGTGATTCACTGCCTAAGCGGCGTCGGCCATTCGCTGAAAGACCTCCAGAGGAAGGGTAAAGGTATCTCAATGTCCATCTTCTCATCGCTGACTCTAATGTAGGGTGCTGTGCTCTGGGAGACCCTGGTCATTAGAGCCACACTGGCTTCAAGTCCCTCATAGAAGCGCACCTGCAAAATACTGATGATCCTGCTGGTCCCATCATTTACTCGCTCCATGCTCAGAGCATTTAAGGCTTTCTGGGTCTTGAGTTTGATGAGGTCTCTGTACTCAGTCGTGCACCTCTGCGCCTCCTCGCCGTGCTGTTCTGAAAACTGCAGAACATCTGCATAAATGGCATCAACTTTAGAGGAAATTTCAGAGTTTTGATCTTGCAGGTAGGCGAGGAAACTCTCAGCTTTTTCAGCAACGACGCGTAAACATCCAGCAGCTGTCAGGTGGAGCACGTTGATCACGCTGATCACACCCTCTCTCAGCTGGTCCAGAATATTCCCCACCTTATCCATGATCTCATCTCCGCTAACAAAAGCATCACTTCCAGGTACGGTGAACCTGATTTTCCTGATGTCTGTAGAGATGTTCTCCACGAGGCCGTTGATTCTTTGAATGGCACTACGGGCTTCCTGGACCGCTTCCATAAGAGAGAGCTTCCTCTCCGATCCCGGCACCATGAACCGTGTGTCATTCAAAAACTGCAAGGCTGCATCTAGCAGCACATTCATGTTGTTTTCACACTGTTTCATGACACGCTTCACCGTCTCAAACAGCCTGTCTATAGCATCCTGCACAGTCATGGACATCAAGACGTCAGAGGCCTTCCGGTAGTTATCTCGCGCTCCATCAGCAAAGTTTTGGATCCAATCCTGCGGTGTGGTACAAGACACAGGAACCTGATCGTAGGCTCGCTCTATGGCGTAAGAAAGTGTGTTTTTCAGCTTCTTGCTGCCACGGTTGATGTCAAAGCCAAAGTGGGAGGTGTGATACTTGTTAATGCACTTGAACACAGCGTCTGTCATTGCAGGAACTCTGTGCTTGGTGCCTTCCATCACATCCCACAGGAAGTCCCGATTCCACGAAGTCTGCACAAAGAATTTTTGCGAGTTTCTCAGTGAGATTTTTGCAGCGAAGACATCGGTATCCCTCTCTGGAGACGACTGAGAGTGAGGGAAGACGTTGAGAAGAGTATGACTTTAAACAGAGCATCAAACAGTCTGGAAAGCTGCACTCACAGTAACAATAATATGAAATAAAAGAGTCTAAGATGTAATACCAGGTATCGACTGAACAGCTTCCCATACAACTGTGATGGAGACCTCCTCTGTAAATGCACTCCAAGGAAACCAGATGATGGCGAAGACACGGATGCAGTGATGCCATCTTTGCGGGAAGCAAAGCGGAAGCTCACATCTGTGAACGTTCGACTGCTGATGTCAACGCTAAGAGTGTGACGAGGCTCCCTTTAAAACAGACACACCGTTAGTACAGATATGCTCCAGATCATATGTGATAAACACCTGACAGAGAACTATGGAGAGATGTGAAACATCAGCATGAAATAAACTCACAGTGACTCAGCTGCTGAGACTCGGCGCTTCATTCTGAAAGAAAACGAGCGATCGAGGGTTTAATTCCAGACTTTGAATGTTTATCGGATGGGATCTGAGACAGTTCATCACAGCTTCTGATGCACTTTAGTGGTGTGCATGAAATGTTTACCAGTGTACAGAAATGGGGAAACTTATTTAAAGTTAAACCAGTGTTTCCAGTCGACTCTAGAATGCAGCGTTTGTTTAACTTACCGGACATTTTGTGCCAAAACATGTTGCCAGTTGACATTTCCATCAGTGTGAATCAATTTTCCCTTCCCAGTTAGACTCATTGCCCCATTATCATATACGATGGTTGCATCAGCTGGGGAAACATGGGCAAGATTAGGTTTTATATTGCCTTACATGCAGCAATGCTTACAAATGTGTGGTATCAGGTAAAGTGGCATATGTTTTAGTCTTACCAGAGAGGTCATATTCCAAGAAGTTCATGGTAGAAACACATCTGGATTTCAGTGAAGTTAATAGGTCAGAGTCCTTTTTCTCGACACTGGCAGTTGTCGACACACTATAAATGGGAGATGAAACCTTCATAGAGACGCTGAGAGCACCAAAAGATGGGATAAACACACTTGAAGGCAGATGGAGGGTCGTTGCAGGGATTTCGATTCTTTGCTCTGGAATGGTGATGGCTGGAAGGTCAAAGTTGGAAATCTGGCGTGTGATGTAATTTAGGCTGATGGTTTGCCCCCCGATGGTCACTGATTTTGGTAGAGTAAAAGGTAAGACTGTGATTTCATATTGTGGTATCTTAAATGAAAGGAATGATGTTTTTCCCTGCAGGTACTCTGTGTTAATGTCATAACCAGGCACTGACAGTACTGGCAGGCCAGGCAGCATGATTTCAAAGGCTTCGGTGCTGATCACCCTCGGGACGCTGAGGTTCTTAGGATCGAGTGTGAAGGGCTCCACATGCAGTGTCGTGAATGGTACATTAAAGGCAGGAAGTGAGATCACAGGGGGAAGTGTGAGATGATCCGGGACGTCGGGGTTTTCCAGACGCTCATCTATGTTCCTTATGGAGCTTGGAATTCCTTTGAGCCATGAAGGCACTGCAATGCTGATCTGAGGGACGCTAAAACTGACACCATTTTCCAAAAGGGTAAACGGTATTGCATATCCATGGCCATCCATGCTCTTTGTGTACACAATACTAGTAGAGACATTGAGGAATTGTAATTTATTCATACTGGTGACCTGATCAAACCTGAGCACATCCCAGAGGGTATTCTGATAAATAGGAATCTTAACTGTCTTCAAAAAAGCGAGGGGACCTTCTACTGATCCAGCCAAATTCAAGTGCACTGCTGATTCATCATTGGACAGCAGTAAAAGATGAGCATGGACGAAAGACGCAAGCTGTTCCTTAACTCTCCAGGTGAGAGACTGCTTCTCTGAGCTGACGGCCAGGTTAATGCTCTGAATGAGTCGAGCATCACCCAAACTGCTCGGCTGGCTCGCTTCGATGTTCAGTTTGGTCTTGAAGGTCGTTAAAGGAATAAAGTCCAGTTCTCCTTTAGCGACATGTTTTCCATTTGTTGTGAAAAAGGCCAAATCGACATTGTTGGTGCTCGTGCATTCAGCCGTTGCAAAAATTCGCTGTAAGGAAACTGCCAGAGCTAACTCCTTATTCAAGTCAAACAGGAAGATGTTGTTGGAGTTTCGTTTTTGTTTCTCCTGTTTGTCGAGGTTTGAGTTTAAGACAGTCTTGACAGTTGAACGCAGGCTGTTGGCAGTGAAATAGAAACTGGCTTTATTCTCCAGATCTCCAGAAAAGATACAGCCGTTCACCATCATAATGTCTGTCTTCCCCTGGGTGCAGGTCTCCAGAGACACATAAGAAGGAAGCGCTTCCAGTTCCCAGTTCATGTCACAGTTTCCTGCAGCCTCAATCAGAGGAATGCTAAAAATGTACTTTAACTTTTTCTTGGATGTGAGATTTGGCTTTGTTTTGGTGTTTCCGATGAGCTCTTGATTCAGCTCCAGGTTGAGGAAGGGTAGCTTGACCTTTGCAGTGTTGGTTAAAGAAGCTTCCATGCCCCTTTTGTTGAGGTTGACAGCACATTCGTGGTTTGCATTGATGTTGTCGTGCTCCAGGGAAACAGCTGAGGCCACTTTTATTCCTCTCGTCCTCGTCAAGCTGGCGGTGCCGTCGATTTTTATGTTCAAAATGTCAAACGCTGACGTTGAAGAGGTGCCAAAACGAGCAACAATGTCAGACTGATTGTAAAGGCCTGCGCTGGCAATGAACGAAATCACAGCAGATTTGAAGGAGAAATCAAATGTCATGTTACCCATAGCTGGGATCGCTATGTTGTTCTGCATGGGTGGCAGTCTAAAAGTGGGCAAGGTTACTTCACTTAACGTTTCTGGAACATGAATGACAGCAAACGTTAATAATGGCAGCACAAGAGTATAGGACGGCACAGAGAACCCCAGAGCTGGGACTTTAAAGCTTGGGGTCCTGACCTCTTTGGGAATGAAATAGCTAAAGGCCGGCATCTCGGCACTGAAAGGTGAAACCTGTATATCCAGGATTGGTATTTTATATCCGGGGACTCTGAAGATGCTAGGTGGCAGGCTAGATGTGTCAGTTCTGTGTTTGATGTACTGTGGCCTTGCTTGGTCGTATGAATCTTTTAAAAATGCAACCACTTTGTCCCAAAACTCTTCAAACTGAGCCTGGAGGACGGTGGCTTTGTCGCTGATTGCACCGTAGATCGGTTTAAGGTACAGTTCAAAGCTGTGGGTGTCAGGGTTCTTGTAATAGTGAAGCTTCAAGTTCATGTCAAATGATTGCTGAGGTGTGGTGAGCAAAGTTTGGAATCCAGCATTTTCCCACAGCGGAAATTCTCTGACTTCAGGGGTTTTAATATGGAAATAAGGTATGCTCATCTCTGGGATAGAGACCGGAATCGTCAAAAATTCCAGGTTAGCCTCTCCATTTGCGGAAGAGTGGAAGAAGATGTCCATATCATTGTTTTCTGCGGTGATGTTGTGACTGTACTTGTACTGATTGAACCTTGCCAAAGCAAAGCAGGACGCGTGCTGTTTCACAGAGTTTAATGCAACACCACAGTCATGCTGCAGAGCTACCTTTCCAGTCAGTCTCAGGGGAAAGAAAACCTTCGAGTTTACTTTATTCTTAACATCGAAGGCCACCTCAAATGGATGGATTGTGAACTCCAGCGAGTTGGACATGGATCCAGTCAGTTTTCCATTGAATTCAACATCGTGATAGGCTGCGAGCGCAACCTTCAGGTCTCCGATATCAGCCACTCCATCCAAAACCAAAACACTCTTCTTCACAGATGGAGTTTCAGTTTCACATTTTGCATCAATGCTAATCCGATTTAAGAGCACTGATTCAGCTCTTAGCGTGTGCTTGGCTTTTAAGGCCTCACAGTCAGTTTCTCCAACAAATGTTAACTTTGCAGTGCTGAAATTTACATCAAACTCCATGTTGCTTTTGTGAGTACCTTCATCAGCGTAGTCATAAACCGACCACTTTCCATTTCCTGTAGTCTCTCCAGTCACAGTGACTCTGCCAGATTCTGCAGAGGCTGCTATATTCTGTCTCACTGATGCCTGACTTGAAGTTTCATGTGACGGGATATTCAAGCTGTGGTTATAGGCTGTGGCTACGGCTGCATGGACTCCACTCTTTAAAGTAAGGTCCATTTTACTGACCAACTCTGCTGTGTACATTTGGGTTGCAGCTCTGGCGACAGTCTTGGCAGAAGCCTCAGCAGCGGTGCCGGTGAGTGTCAGGGATCCTTCGTGGTCAATGGCAAAGGCCATGTGTGCAGCCTTCAGTGTTTCTGTGAACTGCAGCTTCTTCATTCTGGGAGCCTCCAGCTGAGCCGTGACTTCAAACGTGTACTCCAGCGGCTTGAAGCGCGACTTGGCATGAGACGCAACGATGGCTGTAAACTGTGGGTTTTTTGGTGTGGATGTTGAGTTTTCAATTTTTCCTGTTGTAATGAGAGTCAGGTCTTCCGAGTACACCCTAAATTCTCCATGGAGTTTTCCAAAACGTGGGACACAAATGTCACTGGGAATCCTGGGATAAGTTATCTCTGGAACTGGGAGTGGTAAGACATCAAAGCCTCTCCACTGCAACTTGGGAATGTTGATTGCTGGAAATGTTATTTCCGATAGAGTTATTCCTGTGAAGGTGAGATCGGGTAGTTCAGACAGGTAGAGAACTTTCAGATCACCAAAGATTTCCTCTGGGTCAGGTGTTTGGATCTCAAAGTCTCTGATTTCATCTATCAGAGCAATGATCCTAGCTTTGATCTCATCGACATCTATCGTGAAGCCAGGGATGGTGTACAAGTTGAGGATGGTGAACGGAGGGAGTGAAATTTGAGCTGGGATGCTAATGTCCTGCAGATTCTTCATGTCAACTGTAAATCCTCGAATAACAAGATCAGTGAGAGGTACTGTAAAAGTAGGAACTTCAATCTTACCTCTTTTCAGTAAGCTCAGAAATTCATCTACAGCCTGCTTCGTCTGGTCAATGAACTCATTGTCCTTTGCTGTTTTTACAATCTGATCCATCACTTGGTTAAAGTTTGCAGACATTAATTCAACAATATTTCTGTAGGAATCGCTCGCTCTTTCGAGGAATAAATACAGTTCGCCTCTGATGTCCATGTCAACAATTCTCTCCCTTGCATCCTCAAGGATATCCTGCACCTTCAGTTTGATGTCGTTGTAAAATGTAGTATCGATCACATTTTTCAGTCTTTTTAGAGCATCAGCCACTTTTGTGTTTTTTAGTTCATCCAAATACGTAAAAATGGAAGTTTGGATCTCTCTGAAAAAGTCCCTAACAGCCTCAATTTTTTTCACCAGCTCATATATTTTAATCTGCTCGTTGATGTAGTTTGTTAGTTCAGCAATCTTCTTATTAGCATCATCAACGAAGGCACCGTACCGAAATGTCCTCATTGATTTAAGAGTCGAAGAAATATATTCATTAAGGTCATCGATGCTCTTCTTAAAGTCGATCGCTCTGAGCTGATTTGTCACACTGGACAGAAATTGCATTATTTTATCATAAAAATATTCAAATTTGATAGACTTCAAAGCTTCTACCAGTGACTGCACAGTCTTTTCAATTTTAAACTGCTCGACCAGAATCACCACCTGATCCATCAGCTGTTTGAATATATCATCGAGGTCGTATTTTAAAACAAGATCCCTGATGTAGAAATACACTTCATTGATTTTGTTGGGGATTTCATATTCATCAATCCAGTTGACGATAACATCATGGAACGACTCCATGACTTTTGCTATCTCTGAAGGGGGGATATTATAAGATAACTGCTCAACATGCGCAGCCCAGTCAACTGAAAGGAGATACTCCTTCAGATCCTCAAAAATCGACTTGATGTTAAAATCCTCAATGACTCGTTTCAGTTCTGATAGTTTGGTTTTAATCGTCTCCAAGATTTCATATTTGGAGTCTAGCTCCTGGAGAAACACAGCACCGGTTATCCGGAGTTTCTGGAAATCGATCTGTTTCATAATGTCTTCGATGATATCAAGAATTCTGAGAAATGACCGCTTAATTTTATATTGGTCATCGAAGGCCCACGTGTGATTTCCGACATCAGAAAGAACATTTGTTATCTGGGCTTCAAGACGTCCACCCTTGATGTACTCTTCAACGGAAAAAACGAGCTTTTGAATTTTGGTGATGATGTCCGTTACTGTGGTTTCTAAATTCTTCCTCAGATTCTTCACAGCAAGCTCCAAGTCATTCATCGTGACAGCGGAGGCACCGATCCAATCATCAAGTTTCACTTTCACTTGATTTACTTTGTTCTCCAAGTCTAGCTCTTGCATGAAGTTACTCACTTGTGTCGGCAGGCGTTCTAGCTTTTCTCCAAAGTTGCTGATGAGCCCGTCAATATCTACATCACGGATGACCTGCTGCAGTGACTCTAAGGTTTGAACCAGTGTGTTTTTGAGCTGCTGAAAAGCTGCAGGAAAGCTCTCGATGAGTGGAATCTCGATGATATGACAGTCACTGTTCTTATCATACTGCAGGAAACCAGACATGTTGAATTTTGCATTTTCTTGTAAATCTTCTAACATTATTGCTGAAAACTCCAATTCAGCTTTCTCTGGATTGTTGGAAATACTGGTCGCCTGGTTGTAAGCACGGTCGTTCAGTTTAGACTTTACTTCCCAAGATAATAATTGATCGCTTGGAGTCAGGAAACCTTCAAATATGTTCTTTACACCAGCAGAGGATTCCCCACTTGGAAGCTTATGAGCTGTTGATATGCCGCTTTTATGTGCAAATGAAAGAGCTAGGGGCTCAGCTTTCAGCAGCAGCTGGCTGTACGTGTCTCCGGTGTGCTGCCCACGTAGATTAATTTCTCCCGCCGCGTTGAAACCAGCATCCACAGTGAGGCGAAAAGGCAGCACCATGGTGCGAACGCTGCTGTTAAACCGCACAGGTGAAGAGTCTACCTGCGCCTCACAGTCTGATGTTAAAGACAGTCCAGCAAATTCCAGTTCACAGCTGTGAGTGAGCTGGGCGTCCATCACGTTTCCAGATGTGCTGTATTTCATGGTGCCAGCCACAGGTGAGTCATAGGTGAGTTCATAGGTATGTTTGACGCTGTGTTGCTCTCTGTGAGCTGCAGTCACGCTTCCACGGAGATCCACCTTAACTGGCTCGAGCCTTACGTGACCCTCATGGCTCAAAGCGACGTCATAAAACCGGAGGTCATTTCTCATATTGAATCGCGTAAAAAATGGCTTCACATCGAGCTTGGTGTCTTGCTTGTAGTAAATATCGTCACAGATGAAGTTGTTTGACTCGGAGCGGAGGCTGAGGGTCCACAGGGTGAGGGTGAGTTTGTGGCTGTTTTCTGTTTTCATCTGTCTGAGTGTTCCCTTTGTGTTTCCGGTAAAACTCAGAGCTCTTCTGTCCAGCATCATTTTCACGCTGCTTAATGTCGTTGCGTCGTACGCATATCCCTTCAGGTCACCGTAAAGAGAGGCTTTAGCAGCTGTGACTTCACCCTCAATTTTCAGCTCCCCTCTGCTCTCGTCACCCATCGCTTTGGTAGAGGAGGAAAGGGATGCTCCACTGTTGTCTATCGCACAGTTGAAAATGTTCTCCACTGTCACAGGACTGCACTGTATGCTGTTTGTGCCACTTGCTGTCAGACCATTTTTTCCAGCTGTTACAGAAGCCTTATGCCAGACACGCCCTGTTTCTAAGGTGAGGGAACCCTCAGAGTTTACCTGAAGCCCATTTGAATCCAGAGATCCTGATATCAGGGAGTATACCCTGTTTTTGTCGTCATATGCCTGGGATTCAATTGTGAGAAGGGCCATTTGGTTGGACACTCCAAACTCAACTTGGTTACTTAGTGATTCCCCCATGGCTTTGGCCAAGGCGCTGCACTTCAGGGTCAGCTGCGCATCCTTATATCTGAGTTCTGCCACATGCTGGAGCATGTCCCTCTGAGCGCTCGTTTGGGACATGATGTATAACTCTGAGTTTTTGCAGACTCCACGGACTGTGTTGTGAACTTGTAGGACTGGTGAGTCAAACTTCAGAGTGGATTCTCCTCGTCCTTCTCGATCTAGTGGGCGTAGGTTGTAGCTGTGAAGGTAGGAAGCGTTGGTGTGGAATGAGCCAATTTTGAGGAGTCCGTTGACGGTGCCATCTCCCGAGACTTCGTCTGAATTTAGGGAGGAAGTCGCATGAGCAGAGTAGTAGAGGGTGGCTTGCAAGCCTAAAGCACTAGAAGCTTCCATCTTGTAATTGGCTCTTGCCTTGAGTTTGTCCGTCACCCTTAATGTTTCTAAGACGCTGACGCTTGTGTCGATGAGGCTATGGCTGAAGGAGCTATTCAGAAGATACTTGAGATTATCATCGCCTCTTCCCGACATCATCCCGGTGCCTTAAAACAGACACAAATGATACTATATTAGTATGCAAACATGGAAGCATGACGTTTTACCTGCTGTAAGACAAAATGTTGGTAAGTGAAGACTCTTCTCACTGCACCATCAGGGCTTTCCAGGCACTGATTGAGAGGTGTTGATCTTACTGTTGCTGCACTAGCAGTTTGTTTTGGACCACAACCCAAATGTGCACTAATCAGTACTGTTCCTGACCATGGCTGAACCAGTAACAGGAAATGAATCTGCAGAAATATCACAGTACATGGAAGTTTTCAGAGGACCCCACTGGTCCGATCTCTCTTTGCCGTAAAACCAACATAGAGTCTGACTCAAACTGATCTTAACAAAGACCAACTTAACAGTAATATGACGTGCCGGCTGACAGGTGCATGAGCCTACCACACGTGCTGATTTAAATACTTCATGAGCGCAGAGCTCATTGTTAGCCAGCCTCAATCTTATCCTGTCAGATTTCATAGAGTCTTAAGTGACTTGACAGAAGAATAACTTTTTACCTTCAAGCTTGTATGACAACAGGCTGAAAGGTGACTGGGCCGTGGCCCTGAACTGTGCAGTGTAGCTGGGGACATCGGCGGTGTTGTTGCCCCCAGAGATCGAGCCTTCCCAGCTGTAGAAGTTGCTGCTGATCTTTGTGGATGCTGCAGCCAGACCGAGAAGGGGGAGAGACAAATCCAGAGACGGTGGTATGGTGAACCGTGGGAGCTGATAGGCCCTGGGTGGGATGTACAGACCTATCTGTGGTAAATCTATGAGGGGCACTGACAGGGAGTTTGGTACGTTCAGCTCTTCGGACTTTTTGCCTCCAAGTGGAAGAGGAAGTGAGATGGCCATCTTGTCCTTGTTGAACTGGTACCGGAACAAAGTGTCGCTGTTGAGGTAAAATGAAAGGTGAACACTGAAGCGCTGCAGAACAGGTGGAGCCCATTCATATCTGGAGGCTGATTTTTTAAACACTTACGACTGCAGGAACAGTTTTTCTGGCAGAGCTGGCAGAGCGAGATCAGAGAGGCTTCTCTTACTTCGCAGTTTTGCCAGAGTGGGGATGTGCGCCGTCAGTTTGTCCAGCCATATGTTACCCGCCTTCAAAGTGAAACAAAGACCTGTTAGATCTCACTGTAAAGTTGTAAAACTGCCTGTAAAAGCTGCGTAACACTCTGAACACGATGTTTTATGACACCTCGATTCCTTTTGTGATGATGTGACGCAGTTTCATGTCTGTCTTCGCCACCCTCTGGTCCAGGATCTCATCAACGAGCTGTTGAAGCTGCCTGCGATGAGCCTCCACATTAGGGATCATTTTCTGCGTCTCTGAATTCAGGTCAGATTTCAGTTCCACCTCAAACTTGTCATTATCTGGAGAGAAAATCCAGAAAACCCTCAAATGACTGAATCCATGCAGCTGTCCCCTGTATTGATGAGAGGAGGCACAGTTACCGTATTTTAGGGAAGCTTTTTGCTGATATGATATCTCAGAGAGGTGCATGATGGTCTCCAGGTCCATGACCATATCTTCATCCTTCTTTAGGTTTGCAGTGAGAGATGCATCGGCTTTCAGAGAAGGAACGACCATCTGGAGTTGCAGCATGCCATCATTCATCATGCTAAGCCTGCATTTAAAACAAAGACGTGTACTGTCGGCTTCCCATCCACTCAGCACAACCGAAACCTCATAAAGGACCCAAGACTTGTTTAATGAACTCTGTACCTGGCACGTCCAACAAGCGTCAGCTGTGGGATGTTCTTGTTGGTGATATCGATGGTGATGCCCCTCATCTTCCTCTCAGCACCGCTCTCAGTGAAAACCAGTTTGACTCCTGCTTCCACGTCATAGTCAGGAATGACGACCTCAGCAGAGACGGTGTTTTTTAAGCGATTGTATTTCAGAGCTGCCGAGGCCTCCGATGAATCGTCGCCTGTTAAGATAAAAATTAAAGCAATTAGCCGGCTGTTAGCTGCCGTCAGCAAAAATGTGCTTCATTTTTATGAATTCTTTCACTGAAGGGACCATTACACTCCAAAGACACTCCAAAATCCCTGACAACAGTTTAAAGAAAACAAGGATTTATATAATGTGTACTTTATTGATCCCCGTAGGGAAATCCTCTCTGCATTTAACCCATTCACTGTGTGAAGCAGTGGGCAGCCACCAATGCAGCGCCCGGCGAGCAGCGTACAGGGAGAAGGGTACCTCAGGGTAGCCGTTCAGTGGATTTGAACCCCTGACCTTCTGATCATGGGCGACCACTCCTACTGAGCTGTCCCTGCCCAGATATAAAATATGATGAAGACAGATATGAGCCAAAGTAAACACAGCACCCTCTGTTTTGTGAGAACGACTCATATTTGTTCATGATGCTGGGAGAGCTGGGAGAGCATGATGGTTTAACCTTCTCAGTCTTATGAACTGAGCTTGCACACAAACACGTCCAGACATCATATTTAATAGCGTTACCTTCTGCCTTCAGGATTAATTTCAGCGTTTCCACCTTATGGCGCCCTCGTTTGCCCTCTCTGACCGTCTCATCTGCGATGGTGGCGGTGTACTCTGAAACTGTTCCTGTTGGCTGGATTTCAACTGCAAACCTGAAAGAACAAACTGTCATTAATCCAGGATTTGTTAGCTGTGTGGTAAAAAGCAGCAATAGATGTCAAAGTCAAATCACAAAGGATCAACTCAGATGAGCTGATCGACCTTCTTACCTGGTTTCTCCGGTTAGAGAGGAACATGGTGCCTGATCCACAGAGGTAGGATTGGAGTAACGCACTGCTGTGCAGAGCTTCAGACCACTGAGCAGAGGCTGGCAATCGACTGAGTCGGCCCGGTCTCCCACCTTGCATGGCCCCATCGTTGTTTGACCAGATGACAGAGACAGCACCTTGGTGCTGCATTTGAGAAAGAACGTGGAGTGAGGTGAGTGAGAACAACACAACTCAAACAGAGAAAGACTGTGGGTCACTGACCTCACGCTGAAAAGCTGAGTGTTCGACTGAGGAGCAGGGATGGACAGCTTGACCTGCCTTCGGTTAACTGTAGCTTTAGCATTAAGGGAACTTTCATGGTACATGTTGGTGTGCGTCTGAATCCCGGCGTCCACGTAGTCTGGAATGTGCACGCCCATCTGGGTGATGAACTCCAGTCCAACCGAAGGCATGAAGGACAACTCAGTCTGCAGAGACACAGAGCAGCTGTAACACAGGGATTCATGACTTGTTTCTGCTTTCTTTCTTTTTTCCTTTTTAGTTTATAAGAATAATTTTATATATTTATTTATTTATTTTTCCATAGCATTACATTTGAATTTAACAGTTCAATCTTTCAAATAACGGACAAATATTTGTGAAATTATGATGCATTTGTGAATGAATTTTAACAATCTAAACAGACAAATACATAAAACCTTGTTTATAGGTAATTGTTTAATCACATTAAAATGTTCCTAATTTAATGTTTAAAAGCACTAAAGGCAAAATCCCATGTAAAATTAGGGCAACAAACTGTAGTGTCATTACTGAAAATAACCATATTTTTATGAGAAAGTTATTTTCTGGTATTATTTTGGGCCCCAGCTGCCGGAATAGTACTGTTTTAACTTTATACTTCATAAAAGGAACCAAGCCTGGGGACCCTGAAGAAAAATGTAATTTCTCTTCCAGCTTTTTCACAACCTTAACTCCGGAGCTTCCTTCATGCATGGGAATAACATGGAGAGTTAAAACCCAAGCAGCGAGCTAAACAGGCACCGATAACTACAAATATGAAAGGAACAGACCAAAGAACATTATTAAACTTGGACAATAGCAAATAAAACTGTCTGACAATTCAGAAAGTTATGATCAGGAACATATCCAGAAAAAAAATTAAACAAGTAAATATTGTAAATCTTGTATTTAAAGATGTATTATATATTATATCTTGTTGTCCATATACAGTACCTTTGGAATAATGTTTC
>NW_005187726.1:26499-35337 GCF_000239375.1 Pundamilia nyererei
AGGCACCGATGCACACTGGAGCTGTGTGCCACTTCCTGCCACGATCAACACACCAAACGGTCAGGAGACAGAATATCCCACCTGGGCAGGTAGTACCCTGATGAAGACGTGGTAGTACATGAACAGAGTCTCAAACATTTTCCTCATCTCGCCGGTCTTCAGATATCCAATCTCATTCCCCAAAAGTCGGAGGTAGGCGGCGGCTTCAGGCGCTGGAGAGGAGCTCACATCATTCACAAGTTTCTGGATTCTGTCCGCCATGTCTTTCAGAAAGTCTTCTGGGATCTGAGAGCACAGGACAGTCTGTGTTTCAGCATGTGACATAGCATTTGCTCATGTGGTAGCTCCGTGTACGTGGAGAACCTCTCACCTGTCTCTTCCTTCTGTCTCGTTGGGGTGCTATTCTGTCCAAAATGGCTTTGAGCATTGGGGCTTTGTCCTGCGCCAAGTACATCAGTCTGGAAATGGATTCAGGGAGCAAACCTCTCTCCCCAAAAAGAGCATCGATCGTTGGTTCGAATCCCGTTCCTTCAACGCCGACCTTAAAAAGGAGATTTTAAATGTTTGGACCTCGACAGAAAACTGATTTTTGTACTGCAGATTCATGTCATTCAATACCTCGAAGATGTCGTAGCTGTAGTCAAACACCTTCAGCGTGGTCTCCAGCATCATCTCCTTGGGTAAGGTGTCGCTTCCATCAAAGATGATGTTGCTCTGGATTGATCCCAAGGAGGAGTCCAGCTTGTAGTTGCGGGACATGCCATCAAAGATGGCGCCTGTGAGTGACGGCTGGCCATTCAGGGCCGACTCAGTGTACTCCCTGAGTCTTTGGAAAGGACAATAAATGATATTTAATAGTGTTTATTAATATAATGCAGAATCAGCAGCACTTTTGTTTTTTCAGTCATGATCAGTCGTGTACAGATCCCCGGCCGGTGCCCTCCTCTTGCTACGGTGGCATCTATCAGCCCAGAGTAATCACAGATACAGACTGTACATGAGACATCTAGTGGTGAGGTGAAGAAGTGCATGTACAATCAATATGATTGTATTGTCAAACAAAGCTTCTTTCTCTGCTTTAACTTAAGTCCCTCAGCTGTGAAAGCCTAACGAGGGCTTTAACGAGGTACAGAGCAGGGAAGCCTGGATGGATGGTTCCTGTCCTTTCTCCACTTTGCACTCTGATATTTGGACCGATACCATCTTTGCTCATTACACATGTCAGCCTCAGCTTCTGTTTATTTCTTATTTTTAAAGTCTGCTGCAGTACTGTTATTCAGAAAACTTCAGTTTATTTTTTACTTTACTTTGATTTCAACCAGCTAAAGATGTGGCTGCTCAGCGAGTTTCTGACTTTCTCTGTCTGTAGTGTTGGTACTTAGTCCATTTAATGTCATCACATAATAACATAAATGTGTGAATGTGCTGGAAACACGAATCACATAGGAGGATGCGTTCAACGTGCAGGTAATATTCTTCCAATCTGAGATTGTTTATAACAGGAGGATGTAACCACCGCAGTGTCGAACAGGCCGCAGGGTTTCTATCATTGCCCTGTAACCATCATCATCCACGTCACGTCTTTGCCCTCAGAGTCAAACACACTTTGAAGTCTTGATGTTTAAAAACCTCGAGTGAACATTCTGTATGTTTCAATCGAACCAACCTGACATAAAACCCAGACAGCAGACGCTCAGGTGCTAGTAACAAAGTAGCCCCGCCCTAAATCGTTTCCAAAATGAACTTCATGTTTTCTTGAGTCAGACCTGAAACTAGAGGCCGAGCCCACTGAAAGAGTTCACTGAGCTCAGAGATGACCATCCGCCTCATTTTCTCACAGACCTCTATACAATCAGATTTCAGAGGAGTCGCCCCCTGCAGGACATCCCTGGTCGTTCACTCACTGCTGTATTTGTGGTTCGTCTGAGTTTCTGATGTTGTTCAGGTAAGACACCACGAAGCTCCTGAGCTGCTCGTCCCTCGTGTTCTCCAAACTGCTGACGATGTCTCTGATGGTCGCTCGGTCCGGGCTCTTCATCAGAATCAGGAAAGCTGCTACACGCTTTTCTACGGGGCTGTGATCATCCCGGTACACCTCCACGAACACATCTCTGACCTGTGACCAACCACACGGGGAGTGACACATGAATACAATCACGTGTATACTGAACATTTTCAGAGTCAGTATCTGTTCATTTTGAATTTGATGCCAGCCTCACGTTTGAAATGTTCAGGAGTATGTCTGTGGGTACCTGCTGTCCAGGTGTTTGAACTGAGGAGCTGAACTGGTGTGTTCTTGTGTTTGTGGCTCCAGATGTTTCAGTGGTCATGACTGTACTCATGTGCCCCCTGCCATACTAGCAGAGATGCTGCTTTAACCTGTAAGCTGAGAAGCTGTGGTGATTCCTCTCCTCCTCAACCCAGAGGAATTACCACAGCTTCTACTCGGCGCCAGTCCACCTTAAATAAGCTCAGAGGAGGTGGAGGTGCTTCTGGTTCAGTCTGAGCTTCCTGTGTGGATGCAGTGATGAGCTACGTTCATGATGATGGTTCTCAGACATTCTCAGATTCAAAATGAGCAGATGAGTCTGACATGTCATTTTTGGACTGTTTCAATCATTCCCAGATCAGTCTGTGTGAGAGATGTGTCCATGTAAGAGAGAGACTTTACCTCATCACTGACGTCCATCCGTCTAAAGGCCTGTATGGCTGCCTTTTGATGTGATAGTGGGACTTCTGCTTTCTTTGCACATCGTAAAATGGACGAGATCAGGCTGGGGCTGACGGCTTGCATGGCCTGACCCATGACCCCAACGACCTGCAGATTAGAAATCAACATTTATGCGGAGGACTGAAGCCCCGAGACAGCTTTCAGCAGAAGAATACGTCCATGGATCTAAAACTACATGACACGCTTCACGTACCCTCAGGACAAGGAAGGACATCTCTGCGGGGTCAGGAGGAAGGTCAGAGTCGTAGTGTGGGACTGAGCAGTCGTTTAAGAGCACCTCCATGAACTTTGACACGTCTGTGAGCACATCCGTGACCTCCGGCGTTACCGCGTTTTTATGGATCCTGTGGATGAAAAAGAGTGTGGTCAGCTGCTCAGGTCAGATGATGCGTGATGCTGCAGGCATGACTGAGATGGAAACTGTTATGATCACGGGTGTGCTAAGCAACACCACGCTGTCTGCCCAGTATGGTGACGAGCACGCCCTGTCGGCCGTTTATGGCTGACGACGGTTCCACCTCCGTGACCGATACTTCCTCACGTGTGACACTGAGACATGGGGACCATTGGTCTCCCTCTAGTGGTCACCTGAAGCACTGCATCATAGCCTTACTTACTTCTTCACTGTGTTGGCCAGAGCGTACATGATGGGCTTGCTCTGTTTATACTGAGCCATGCTGAGCATGTCTCGCACACGTGCAGCATCAGGGTCAGCCTGCAGACTCAAGGCGTAGACCAGAGCGTCTGTCTCCAGGGAAACGCCGTCGATGGTCCGGATAATCTGCAGGATGGCGCTGGTGCACTCTGAGGTCCCGCACTGGAACAGGGCCTGCCAGGTGAGCCAGCCTGATGCCGCTCGCATCTCAGGGACCGCCCGGCTCAGGGTCTCGTTCCTCAGGGCGCGCAGGCCGGACACCAGCTTATGGAAAAGCCCCGCCCTTTTTTGACCCTGGTCTGAGCCCGCTAACGTCACCAGCTCCCGTAAGGTGGTCAGAACATCGTCTCCCGTCTGCACTGGAGATTTATCTTCAGGATCTTCAAAGTGAAGGGGCCTCACCTGGTCGCGCTCCACACCTGCACACAGACACATGTGATGTCACTTATTCATTTCCCAGTAAGAGGTGAGTCTCATTTAAAAATGGACGTCAGCAGTGGTTTATAAAACTTTAATGAAGAGACTTAAATTATTTTCCTGCTGGCCATGTAGGGGTGCAGCTGCCTGTTGCACCGACGTGTACGGATGGATGTGGTCACATGACCTCACCCACGTTTCAAATCTTCAGAATTCAGAACTGACAATATTTTGTTGTCCAAATTAAATCCTCAAACTTCACTAAAACTCAATGTCAGACTTCTTGGATGATCTGTTAGTCAGTGACCGCCCAGCAGCCTTATTATTGGTCACATAATGTCATTAAAAGTCCTCAAAAAAGGATCCAACAGCACAAACACGGTCCAGAGGTCCAGTTCAGGTGAAGCTAGCAGACAGCTATAGCCACCTGTGTCACCATCCACCTGTCAGTCAAAGAGGCCACGCCCCAGTAATGCAAACTTTAAGCCTTAAGTCAATTTAAACAGGTGACACGAATCACCTGGGGACACAATAATCCCCAGGTGTGAAACTCCACAGCTGACTGGAAAGCTCACTCACTGAAGTCTCTGTTGCTGGTCCTCCTGTTGCTCTGGAAGCGCAGCTCCTGCGTCAGCTCTGACGACACCATGCTGTCCCTGCAGAGCAGATTAAAGCTGAGGCGTAACGGCGCCCTGTGCACGCACACAAACATGCAGTCAGGCGGTGACTCACGTGTGGGAGAGCGGCAGGTAGCTGTGGTTTTCTGTGCACGAGGCTGTGGTGATGTGCCTTTCCCTCCGATCAAACTGGTAGCTGCAGCTTTGAGTGCTTGTGATCAGCTTGGATATCGGGCTGTGCTGGAAACACAAACCTGACTTCAGAAAACATGTTTGCACCATTTAAACTCCTTTTTCGTGACTATTGTGACACGGAGGCTGTATTACTGTGACATTACTGTCACGAGGTCTGCGGTCAGCCTCAGCGAGCTCACAGACAGGACAACATTAAGTAGAATAATTACAGGTGATGTTACATCGCTAAGGTGTGTGGAGCTGTCTGAGTGCTTCGTGCATTTGTTTCTGCAGTAATCAGGAAATCAAACTGAGGGTAAAGAAAAGAACAAACTGCTTCTGAGTTCCCACCAGTCTCTGCAGCAGGGCCAGCGGGCTGTTGGTCAGCTCTCTGCTGTAGAACTGGTCACACTGGGACAGATCTCTGACCAGCGTCACACCTGTGGCAACATCACTGCTCGAGTTCACCAGAGTGACGCACTGACCGTGCACGGTGCTCTGAAAAAGGAGAAAACAGCAGAAAAAAGGATAGTAGACAGGTCCTGAGGTCACACAGGTGTGATGTTTACAGAACTTTTATTTTGAAAGGTCGAATGTAAGGCCGAAGGAGGAGATAAAAAAAAGGAGACAACAGAAAACGGGAGATGAACAAGTTAGCGCTGCAGACTGTGTTGCCGCTGCAAGCCTGAGAATTAAAGAATGGAACTGAGAAATACTGAAGGTGTCATCATTAATGTTTGAGGCATGCAAACATTACAACAGGGATGGGCACAGTGAGCGTGGTCAGGGGCCCAACGGCCAACACCATCACACCATCACACCACAGCCTGAGCACCGATACAGGCTTTCATGCATTTGCAGCAGAAATCAGGAAACCGTTTCCCATCTGCTGTTGTCCTGTTTCATGAGTCTGTGTCAGTCGTTGCCTTTGTTTCCTAGTGTGGTCTTCTGCTGCTGGAGTCCATCTGCTTCAAGGCACAGAGATGGTCTTCTCACGAGCTTATTTGAGTTCCTGTTTCCTTCCCGTCAGCTTCCTGCTCGTTCTCCTGTGACATCAACAAGGACTTCCTCCCTGCTGCTCACCGATATTTCCTCTGTAAGCTCAGAGATGGTTGGTGGGAAAACCGCAGCAACACTCAGACCAACAACCTCGCCACAGTCAGTGAAATCACTTTTCTTCCCGATGCTGAAGCTCAGGCCGAACATCAGCAGGTCGTCTTCGTCACGTCTGAATGCAGTGAAGAGGCGTTACCCTGCTGTGACCTTTGCTAATCTTGTGGATACGAACACATAGTTGAAGCAGGAAGTGGGCTTAAAACTCAAAACCTTCATGTTTTCCACTCTTGGTAAGTTTGAATTTCTTTACTGACAGAAAAAAAATCCTGATAAAAGAAATCTTTTTGTTTTTCCTGAAATAAACTATTTCCTGTGACAACACTGATTATGGTTTGGAGTGTTTCAGAGGACGCTCACCGTGCGGCCGCCCTGCTGGTCCTCCGTGTCTGGAACCATGAGAGCAGAAACGATCCCTCTCTTGATGTTGAGGATGCCGATCGCCTCGTCGGCGTCGGGGTAAAGCTGAATGTTGGAGACACCCTGCAGGGTGAACTTCAGAGGGTTCCTGGATGAACAAAGACAGTGAAACCTGATCAGAGGGGGGCGTGTTCAGCCGGTGAAGGTGCTGCTCCTGAACACGCCGCTGCTGTGGACACAAAGGCTCGATCTTTAAAACGTAACACATCGAATGTTTTCTGAGGGGAGCAGAGTGTCGGAGCCTGTCGGGGTCATAAACCAGCCTCACTCGAAAATGTGCTCGCTGCTCCAAAAACCGACATGGCAGCAGCATGCCATTTTAATATACAGTCTGTGTTTTTGCACTCACCTTTCCATGGCGGCCTGGAAGGCGTCCGAGCTGGGGGCCGGCCTGAGGGTGCAGCCCCTGGTGTGCATGATGAACTTGCACAGGTGGGGGACCTCGACCTCCACCTGACGAGCGGCGATAGCAGAGCCACGGTCAGAGAGGAACATCGTGTCATCAGGTGAAAAACAGGACGCATAAACAGCTGTTTACCTGACAGGTGAGCTCATGGCCGTCTCTCAGGTCGGCGGCGCCGGTCACGCTGTTCCGGCTCTCTGTGCTGTACCGATACACATACTTCCTGAAGGCCTTGAATCTGGATGCTGCTGTGGGGGGAGGAGAGGGTCACATGGTCAGGGCTTTGCTCCTTTATGTGAAAAGGCTTCGATGGTTGTCCTCTTGCTGCATCTCAGGATTGGCTTTCCACACCATGACTCAGCAGCTGACCTTTGACCCCGTCGCAGGTGAGAGTGAGCAGCAGCTCTCATTCACAAACAGGACAGGAGTCCACGAGCCGCTATCTCCAGAAAACAGGCCGTGCGTTTATCAGTGCGCCATTGATCTGTTAGCAGGTCGATGTGTGTGTTTGCACACAGTGCACACACTCGACCTTCTCCAGCGAGGAGAAAGTCCACAGTTCTTTAAATACGTAATATTTTCAGCTCAACCTTAAAAAAAATGAATAAAAATGAGTTTGCATGTTTAAGAGTGAGGATGACTTACACTGACACGCTGCAGTTTGTTGGTCCACGTCCTGCCCGTCCTCTGGAAGAAAACACGATCAACATACTTAACAGTATTTTAATATTGGAGTAATGAGAGCGGCTTCTAGAGGCCAGAAGGACGCGATTATAATAAAACCTTAAAAAAGAGCCAAGATCACACCGACGACTGAAGCGTTCCATTAAAAATAAACATTATACACTCGAATACAAACATTTGAAATTTAGATTTGTTTGTGTAAAAAGTGATTTTGTTGCGTTTGGCACACATCAGAGAGACAAGTGTTTCCTGTCTCAGATCTGATGGCTCATATTCACACTTTTATAATATGAACAGCATGAAAAGCTGACGCGCCCCAAAGGGGACCCATGTCTCCGGCTGGAGTCAAACTGACAGATGGACGCGAGCACGACTACACCGCTGGAAGCACCGAGTTTAAAGTAGGAAAGAAAACAATGAAAGATCCCAGAGATCAGTGAGAGAACAACTTTTTCATCCATGTAGAAAAACGGCTTGAGTGAGACTAACAGAGCGTCCTCGTGTGCGTGCACGAGGATGGGTCGGTACTTACGAGCCCGCGCGCAGCAGCCGAGCAGCAGCAGCAGACACAACTTCCTGTGACCCATGATGGGCTGCAGGCCTCCTCCACACTGACACAGCAGCACCTCTGCTCAGCGTTTATGAAGACCCTCCTTCTGTCCCGCTCAGAGGTCAAAGTTCAACTCTGTCTGGTCGTTTCATCCCTCAGAATTAAAGTGTAGTCTGTGATCAGCACTGCCCCCCCCCCAAGAATTCAATCAATCATTTACAGTGATGATGAGACGCAGCAGGTAAAACCACAGAGGTCAGAGTGGTGACATCAGCACGCCGTTTATTTTTTCTTTTATTCATCTTAATTCTAATATATGTACAAGCTCTGTGACCCCGCCCCCCATTGGTGATAAAACCCAGGTGTGACAGACACAGGTGTCCCATTTAAAAAACCACACTCACTGACTGCCCTTGTTTAACTGTAAATAAAAGATGGACATGGCCGCCATGACTGGAGTTTCCGGCTGTAAACATGAGGTTTAACACGGGACTGACTCACTGCTGCCTCTGCTGGACATGAGAGGAACTGCAGGTTTTACTGTTTCAGCACTGGACGATTATTATTATTATTTGAATTTATTGTCAGAACTGAGCTGGGCTCCTGCTTTAATGTGCCATCACGCTGCTGTGATCTTTGCGTGTGAGCTGAGCTCTCTGGAAGCTGAACGTTACACAATGCTGGACTCACTCATACTCTCGGCAGGTCAGAAGGGGTATCTGAGGTGAATGAGAGGACAGTTTAAAGTACGTATGGATTAAAAAGATAAGACGTTAAAGGGCAGCAGAGTATAGCTGGTCACACCATGTCAGCTCATCAAACAGCTCCCGCCTGACCGTCACAGTTACCTGACAAAATCCAGGTTAAAGATCAATGTATTTCAGCTCCCTGCTGTGTGTTCTGCAGCTTTATATACATATTGACAGAATTAACAGAGAAAAGGTGCTCTTATAAACTATACAAGCCAGTTTTTGCAAAAAGAAATAATAAGGATATACAAACTAAGCCAACTAAACAAAAGACAGGAGGACGTGCAGAGGCAACACGTTCTCACTCCCAACTCGTCAAACGTGT
>NW_005187726.1:65955-77949 GCF_000239375.1 Pundamilia nyererei
TTAGTGTCACTTTGAAAGGACACACATCCAGCATTGACATATTTGTTCTTTCAATTTTTGATAAAGATTACAGTGAATTGAGATGTAACTTGGCCCAGAGGTACGGTAGGACGCCCAGAGTAAGAAAGTGTTGAAAGTTGGACATCAACTATTATGGATGATTTTTAATGAATTTTTGAAATTTCCATAATTGTAGTGTATTGGCTGTATTGAATTGCATATAAATGTCCTTTGATTTTTGAGGAATTTTACAGTAAATCTGGATGAAACTTGGCACACAGGTAGAGTAGGTGTCCCAGAGAAGGAATGTGTTGAAAGTTGTACCTCAACTATTCAGGATGATTTTGAATGAATTTTTGAAAATTGAGAGAATCCTATTGTATTGACTGTATTGGATTGAATAGAAGTTTCCATTAATTTCTGAGGAATTTTACAGTGAATCTGGCTGAAACTTGGCACACAGGTACAGTAGGTGTACTAGCGGAGGGATGTGTTGAAAGTTGGACCTCAACTACTAAGGATGATTTTTAATGAATTTCTGAAAAAGACATAATTGTATTGACTGTATTGGGCTGTTCCATTGTAATTTGTGTGCGCGAGTATAGGCTTTCAATCAGGATATAAAGCGAAAAGGCGCTACGGTAAAGACTGGTGTAAAAGCGCAAGGAAATTTATGCGGCGGATAAGAGGCGGCTGGCTTGACCGCGGCTCACAAATGACGGCTCACTTTACCGCGGTAAGCGTGCAGACCCTGAATTGGGACAACAGGGACACAGCCAACGTCCTTGAAATCCGGGAAACTGAGGACGCAGAGGCACTGGAGTAACCTTCGTCGCCTCGCTGTGACGTAATGGGCCCTCGAAGGCTGCAGCCCCGGACTTAGCTGTTAGCAGCTGTTAGCCTGTGGAGCTGTCATCACCGACCCCGACACTCCGCGGATAAACCGTCACACCGTGAGTTTAATCACACTGTCGGAGGGACTTTAGGACCGTTAGCTTAACGGTCAGCTTTGCTCCCTCCGAGCGGAGATTTTCATATTAAAATAGAAGTTTCTATGTTTAATGTAGTGTACAGTGGGAGAAACTCGTCCAGCTGACTTCTTCAGTCTCAGCTGACTGCAGGTTTCCAACCTTATATAGACAGATCAAAGATCACTGTCATAGCCGATCAATGATCAATCACAGTTTGCATATCATTGATCATAAACTGACCTCACAGCCCGTTGTGAGTCAGGGGTGCTAGTGTCAGCCATTGAGCACAAGTTCTGTTTATAAAGTCGAAACCTGATGATGACGAAATGTTTCTCCCACTGAAAGCGTGCAGCCTTCCTGGACCCTGACCCTAGCCCTGACCCCTTCCTGGACCCTGACCCTAGCCCTGACCCCTTCCTGGACCCTGACCCTTTTTCAATCTTAATTGAAGATTTTAATATGTGGGTATTGACTTTTCAGGTTTAGTTTTTCCTTGTAAGATAATTCTTCATAATTAAACAAGAGGAATAATAGTGTGATGTCTTGTATTCATCATGAAGGTATAATTTGATATATAATAGTTTTGATTTTGTGCAAAGTATCGGATCAGTGTAGCCTGAACTTTACTGTCAGGTGGTCTCTGAGCCACTTCCTGTTTGCAGTGGTGATAGACGGGTGGCGTCACCTCTGCAAAGAGGTGAGTGCAGGCAGGGAGGAGAGGAGAAGGAGAGCAGTATGAGTGCCGGAGGAGGTTTAAAGGTGGCAGTGAGACCTGCTGTGATGGTTGGAGATGAGCGGGAGCGAGCAGAGCGGGTTACCCTGATGAATCCTCACCTGGCAGGTGTTCGATCCCTGCTCTCAGCTTCATCTACACCAATGTTCTGCTGTCCTGACAGTTTAGGAAGTTTCACATAAATAAGCGTCTGAATCTAAGTACACAAAGTGTTACCACAGATTATATTTCATTGGCTGTTCACCAGCGAATTAACCAATCAGACAGCTCGCCTATTCCTCAGGTTACTCATGACATTTTTTAACGTTTAGGTGAAGAAGGATGCTGTCTGCAGTGAGAGCTGCTCGGTGCGCCGTCAGATACCTCAGGGGTATCCGTACCTCTGCCATGGACACAGGTGATACACGCACACACACAAAAGAAAACACTGATGGAGGAGAGCAGTGAGGGAAGGAAAAAGAGTGAGTGGGGTTTAAAGTCTGGAGTGTTTCAAAGATTAACTTCATCGACTGCTGCTCGCTCAAACATTAACTGTGGTGAAGCAGATAAGAGCAGCTCATTGTTCTCTCGGGCCTTTCCCCTCCTGCTCCGTGACAGGTAAACAGGAAGCAGCTCACTGACATGCTTGTGTGTGAGATGATGAAGTCGGAACATTTAAATAATCTGAGTCCTGCTAATCTGAGGCAGTTAATCCGGCAGAAAGACCCCAGAATAAAGACCACAACAGGATTAGCCAACGGTAAGAGATCATCTGAACTGGACAGGCTTAGGACAGACTCGGGACAGCTTAGAGGTGAAATTTCTGCTGATTTGTTGGTTTAGTAAAGGAGCTGCTTTAGCGAATTAGCGTCCAGTAAGAACGTTAGCTTGTTCTAACAGTAAACATGTATACTCTCGAGTCATCCTCAGCTAGTATCCATGAGTGTTGTGGACGTGTCTCCCAGAGTGTCTGGGGGGTGTATGGGGTATCAGGTCAGGTGCATGCTGGACTCAGCCAGGCGGTGGAGGGTTTGGGGTCCTCAGGATGTGGTCCTTCTGGCTTCGCTGACTGGCAGCCTCCAGCTTCCTCTGGGCTGCTTTTCAGCCGAGGGTGAAGCAGCAGGAATGAGAAACGGCTGCTCCAAGTCTGAAAAAGGGTGGAGTGCTCGCTCCGGGTTGGCGAGGATTTTCTGCCTCCAACACGTCAGGTTGACGAGTTTGAGCAGATTGATTGACAGGTTGGTGTGGAGGCTGGAGCTGGTGCGGTGCAGCGAGGGTGGAGGTGTCGACGTACTGGTTCCTGCCCTCAGCGGGAACCGGTGACCACGAGCTCTGGAAATGCCTGAAAAGGATGATGTCATCCCGCAGAGCTGCCCGGACGGTCAGGGCTTCTTGGTTTTTCTCTGTTGTAACGTGTATGTGTGTGTGTTTCAGGATACCAGCAGGCTAATGTGGTCGTCCTGCCAAACCAGCTCGCCGATGACTTCCATGCCTTCTGTCGCAGTAACCCCGCCCCCCTGCCGCTCCTTTATCGCAGCCAGTCGGGAGAGACTTCCTGTCCGCCTCTGGCTCAGCACGCTGACATCAGGTAGGACTTCCTGTCCTCTCAGACGTGCTGCAGAAGGTTTACGTTTGGTTCTGTGAGCCGATGATTTTAAATCACAGACGTTTCCTGAGTCCATTCACATCGTTCTCCATGCAGCACAAAGCTCCTGCGGACTCTCAGTAACCTTTGGAGCGCTCGCCTGTGAGGCGAGAGCAGAGTTTACTCAGAAAACAAGCACATCACATTATAAAATCTGCTCATTTTGAATTTGATTCAGAAAAGCTGGAACAAAGAAGAAGGTGTTTGATCCTGATGTGATGAAATGATTGAACTTCTTTTCTGCAAACTGAGAGGAGCGAGCAGGAAGAGACAGACGCCAGACCAGACAGACGGTTTGGTGGATGTTTGTTTCGGACACCCCTCAGCCTGAGAGGACGGTGGCCGGGCCGGCAGGTGCTGTGACACCACGGGTGCATCGACCAGAAGCCTGAGGGCTCACAGAGTTCTTATTTTTCTGCCCTATACCCGTCTGACTCCAACGAAGGGCGGAGCTTTCCGACTGTGTCTGTTTTATTTTTCCTGATCGAGTGTTTCCTGGTTGTGTTTCCTGTAGGACGGACATCTCGCAGTACTGTGTGTATGAGGATGGTCGGCTGGTGAAAACCGTCTCCAGCCTGCAGACGTACAGTGACGCACACAGGTAATGTTGAACATGAGTCGGGGTAATCATTGAGCCTCAGCCGTGACTGCGTCCTGGTAATAACTTACTGTTGAAATGGGCTCTGGTTAAAGCATAGCGACGTCTCCGGCAGGATCTGTCCTGAAATCTAAACGTGCTTTCAGCTTGTATCCCAGGAATTACTCTACACCAGCTCCTCCGTGCTGCTTTCACTGAAAAGTCGACATTAAAGCACAAACACAAGCTGCTGCTTCCTGCCTCACCTGTTGTTTCCTGTAGCATAACAGTCAGTGATCAGCCTCCCTCTGCCTCGCAGGTCTCCACCCGGGCAGCAGGCGGAGCGTCCCGGGTCGTGGTCGGACATGGTGTGTTTCTATCTGGGCTGCAGCTTTGGCTTCGAGGGCCGACTGAAAGAAGCCGGAGTCCCCGTCAGGAACGTGGAGCAGGGCAGGAACGTCAGCATGTACAGGGTACGCTGGGCCGCGCTGGGTCGCTGACAGTGTGCTGTGCAGCTCCGGCTGAAGCACTGTGGGTGCAGTGACAGGATCAGTCAGTCGAGCAGATGTTTTGGTTGGATCATCATCAGTGATTTTATAACCAGTCGTGTTTTCTCAGTATTCATTTATGCTCTCAGGTCCAGTCGACTTCCTGAATTATTTCACGTTCACTGTGACACACTCGTGAAGTGTCCGAGGGGTAGAAGTGAAGTGGGAGTAGTCACGCCCACCAGCAGCGCTTGTGTCATTCTGTCGCTAAACACGAGCTCGGAAATTCTCAGTGAATTCTGATGAAACTCTGCAGGAGCGTAGAGCGGGGTCATGTGACAGTGCACATTTGGGATCACGCTTCTCCACCAGCTCATCAGTGTGTGTGTGTGCGTGTGTGTGCGTGTGTGTGCGTGCAGACTGCAGTTCCCTGTGTTCCTGCAGGAGCGTTCAGCTGCCCTCTGGTGGTCACCATGCGTCCCATCCCAGCTGCTCTGTTGGATGCAGCAGTGAAGGTCACTCATCTCAACCCACTGGCACATGGAGCTCCTGTACACATAGGAGATCCAGGTACACACACACACACACTCACCTGCAGCTCCTCTAACAGCCAGCAGAGGCAGCAGTGAGTCAGTCTCCATGTTAAAATCTTACAGCAGAGAAAACATGTTTACAGGATGATACACAAACTGTTTGGCCTCTGAGGTCTCTTCAGAACAACAGTTTAGGCTGCATTATTAGGGGCATGGCCTCTGTGACTGACAGGTGGATGGTGACACAGGTGGCTGTTTCTGCTAGCTGCCTGCTAGCTTCACCTCAGCTAATCTGAACAAAACTCAGATGATGAGGCTTCAAAATGTGGTGTCGAGATGACTGTGGCCATCTTTTATATACAGTGTGTCTGTGTGTGTGTGTGTGTGTGTGTGTCTGTGTGTGTGTCTGTAGCTCTCCTCGGCATCCAGGACCTGTCCAGGCCGGATTATGGTGATGCGGTGGAGCTGCAGCCTGGTGATGTCACAGTCTTTTGGGCGTGTGGTGTGACCGCGATTGAGGCGATCCTCAGCAGCAGTGAGCACTCTGATTGGCTGATACTGTGCTTACATCACAGCCTGCAGAGGACCTGAACAGTTTGTCTCTTTCAGAGCCTCCGTTGGCCTTCAGCCACTCGCCCGGCTGCATGTTCCTCACCGACATTCCTGACTCACCTACTTCCACCATAACTCCGCCCACTGAGGCCAAACCCCATCCTGAGCTGACCCCCCTGTGCTTCCAGGTGTCCCAGAATCCCTTGCTGTACAGCCTGGTCTCTCAGGGGACGGCGGCGAAGATCAGACAGCTGGAGGTGATGATCGGAGAAGATCCAGGTAGAAGGCCCAGGATGCTTTTTTTTAGGAGCGAATAACTGAGCTGATGATGGAGCAGGTAGAGCCTGATGAAGCTCCTCAGGTGTTTCAGCTTAGTCCATGACTAAAGTTTATTCTACAGAAAAACAAACAGGCCATAAAAAACCAGCTGTGGATTCTTTAAAGTCCTCACAGTCTGCCAGTTACACCTGTGCATGGCGTCCACGCCGCGCGCACAGACATGTGAAGCTCCTTTACTGTCATACGGGTGGTGCTGCTTTTTATTATTGTGCATCACAGAGGCTACTACACCTGCAGCGTGTTTAATGAAGGGACAGTTTTTGGGGGTTTTCTGCCAGTTTACCTGCAGACTGAACTTTAGTTGTCCTTTCACCTGCAGCCAGAGCTCCTCAGGAGTTTCATGTGGTCGTCCTCCTACCTGCCCGTCTGAGCAGCACCTGTCGGGTCGCCGCTTCCTGTTCTTCTTTGTTTGAACGTTTGTGTCTGTGCGTCTGCAGGTGAGCGAGGGATCAGAGCTTTATTCGTTCAGGATGAACTCCTGCGCTCCTGTCTGGCTCTATCCCATTCCTCCTCTGTTGCCATAACAACGGGCTTCCCAACACACTACATGCACAGGTACACACACACACACAGCTTCCTGGTTCTGTGTGACCAGGAAGTTCAACATCGGATTATATCAGACTGTAAACAAATGATGGCGGTGGCGTCAGACGCTGCCTCCATCATTTGTTTGCAGTCTGTGATGGGGGAGAGGTCACGAGTAACGCAGGTGATTCTCAGCGTTTGCGTCTCCTCTTCAGCCCTCCCGATGAAACCGACGGCCCACCAGGAGCAATTGCCATGGCAACCATGCTGCTGTCTCTGGGGAAACAGGTGACCATGGTGACGGATCGCCGGGCGCTGGAGATGAACCGCACCATCATCGATGAAGCAGTGAGGACGGGTGAGAGTTTTAAATCTGCTCTGGGATGAATTTAATTTAGAAATGTTCAGAATGAGAAAATAAAATGTGACTTTCAAAATAAAGTGCAAGAAACTGCTGTGATGTCACCCTCAGGAGTCCTGAAGGATGCTATCCCATTGGTCACATTTGAAGACGGTGGTCCAGACGCTGCGCGGCACTTCCTGTGTCACCATGGAGACCCTAACAAGCCCAGGTGAGCTGGCGTGTGAGGCACCTTCATGGATGGGCTGGATTTGTTGGTCCAGCTGAGCTGTGCATGATGGGAAAAAGTCCAGTTTACTAGTCGCAGTCAGAGATCAGCAGCTCTCCATCACAGACCTGCTCCACCCTCTGCAGCGAGTCCAAACACACGTGAGGACTGTCATGTGACGAGTCACCTGACTTCAAACCCCGTGAGCCCATAAAATAACGACATGCGGTGTGTGCAGCAGGAGTGCTGCTGTGACCAAAGCAAAAGGACACGTGTAACATTACGATGATGTCATCATAATGCAGAAAACCTCAAAAACAAATAAAAAGCATCTCTGAGTGTTCGGCTGAACAGAGAAAGAAGAATCTGCAGGTTTGTGAATCATCAGACCACACATGAGCCCAAACAACAGGAAACGTGCACAGACTGTTCTTTAACTTTCTCATGCATACAGCCCCTCTTATTCACACCTGCACAGGTACAGCTGCAGGTTCTAATGTGACACTGATGCTCGTTACCAGATTTGACCACCTGGTGGCGATAGAGCGCAGCGGACGCGCCGCAGATGGGAACTACTACAACATGAGAGCAGTGAACATCAAACATCTGGTGGATCCCGTGGACGACCTGTTCATCGCTGCCAAGCACATACCTGGAATCGGCACCACAGGCGGGAACCCTCCCACCATCTGATCATTACACTCTGTGATAAATCCAGCAGCCAATCACGACTCAGCCTTACAGGAGACTGAACGATTTGTGTGTCTGTGTGTGCGTGTGTGCAGGAATCGGTGATGGTGGGAACGAGCTGGGGATGGGGAAGGTGAAGGAGAAGGTGCAGAGCCTGATGCCCAAAGGCGGTCTGATCGCCTGTGAGGTTCCTGCAGACCACGCCGTCACCGCAGGTACGGCCTCTGCGAACACAGCAGCTGTCGCAGCATCATGCTGCTCACTAGTGTGAGCTGCAGGTCAGTTTGAACTAACCCTGTGCTCCATCTTCTCTGACCTCCTCCCGTGCTCCTGCAGGCGTGTCTAACTGGGGAGGCTACGCTGTGGCCTGCGGGCTCTACCTGCTCCACACCTGCCCAGCACACCTGCGCTACCTGAGGAAGGGGCTGGGACTGGAACCTGTGACCTCCACGGAGCAGCTGCAGGACTGGACCACTAACCTGCCGTCTGTGGAAAAGGTAACACACAAATGCTTAATAACTCATTAACAAGCACCAAATGTGCCCCCGCAGCCTGATCTGGAGCCTCTGTGCCTGTAAATACTCACAGCAGGAATCTAACGTGAAGCTAACGTGAAGCTAACGTGACTTGATTAAATAGACTGTAGTTAATGCTGGCGGACGATCTCATCTCCCTCTCTCCCTAAATCCAGGAGGAGTCCTTCCTCTCCACTCTGGTCCGGTTTGGGATCCGAAGCGGGAAAACTGGTCACCTGGCCATGGAGGTGGATGGCCTGACCTTTCACCCCACCCACTCTGACATGATCACCAGACTGCTGGAAGCGACACGAGGAGGGCGCGGCACGTTTTAATCAGAACTCTTTATTATTCCCTGATGTGATCCCAATCCTGATGCAGGGAAACACAGAGGAAGGAGGAGAGGAGTGTGAGGGTGCTTAGCTGCTGCCTGGTAACCGCTCAGCCTGCCTTTAAATGCTCACAAAGCAGAGTGACCCCCGCGAGATGCATCGCTGCTTGTACCGTGTGAGCAGATGTACAGATTTTATTGCAGCACTCATCATCGTTGATGAGGATGATGAGGGAACATGTTTGGGTGGAGGCTGTGAAAGGCTCCGCCCATGCCCCACAAATCAGTTTGTTCTGGAAGCGCCTCAGGCCACGTGAACCGTTTGTGCTCCTGCAGCTGGAAGGATGTCCACCTCGAGGTGCAGAGCTGAGGGAAGCAGCTGAAATGTGTCTCGACTGTCAGTCAAAGAGGCCACGCCCCCATTAATGCAACCTTTAAACCTTAATAATGATAATAATAATAATGAGTTAATACAAGTTAACCTGGTGTTACGAGGGAGAAAATTGTCTCTAGAGACCAAACAGTTTGTGCATCAGGCTGCGAGCAGGTTTCATTTTACCTGGGAGTCTATGGGACCGACTCACTGCTGCCTCTGCTGGATGCTGGGGGAACTGCAGGGTAAAATCGTCCTCTCTCTGTGTTTGTCAGTAAATGAGCTGAAGAGGATTTATGTTTTGTAGAAATGAGATATGAATAAAAGAATCTGCTCAAACCTGGCATTAAACAGCTTTCTTTTACCTTTTTTGATTCTTTCTTGGATGATTTGCAGATTTTCCTCCGTAGGTTGGAGTTTGTCCAAACTTGCAGGAGCTCCATCAGCCTTAAAAACACTGAGTCAGTCTTTTCTGGCTGTTATTAACATGCTAAACTGGAAACAGAGCGACGCTGAGATGTTTCTTATTCTCTGATACTCGATGAAGAGATTTAATTTGAATTCAAAGTAAGAAAAGCATTTTTGTTTGATGTTCTGCTTATCCAACGGAGGGACATGTATGACGCCCCAGAGAGCAGACATGCTGACATCTACATACCTGCTGTTTGTGAGGGGCAGCCAATCAGAAGGTTTTCTCAAAGGGGGTGGAGATGGGCGGAGCAGCCTGTTGTCTGTGTCAGCACTGTCGTGTAATGATCCAAACACCGTCACACCTCCATCCTACAGCTTCACGACTGAGCCGTGCTGCAGGTACACTCAGGACTAAACGTGACAGAATAGCACAGACCTTTATCAAACAGTTACTGCCTGTTTACCTCAGCGCACTGTAAGCAAAGCACTAATAAATGTGCATGAAAACAGTTTATTCAAAATAAAATCATTTCTTTTTCGCTGTTTGTTTTACTTTTCCAAATATAAAAACTACATATCAGAATTTTATTGTGTCAGATTTGCTACATCTGCAGTTTTTTCCTTAAAATGTTATTTTTCTGTTTCTTTAGGTTTTCGAGGGAAACAGAATCACTCTGATGATGTAGACAGAAACTGTCTGTTTCTAATATGATGCACGAGGCGTTCAGCGGTTAACACCTGGCGATTCACCTCTGCTTTTATTGTGTTTTTATTTTCAGGCCTGTAGAAAGTACATTTCATGTGAAGCATCAAAGCAAAGCTCAGATATGATCGTTTCCACTGGAGGGGGAATGATGTCCTGATTGAATGTTGGATTCTGTAAATGTGCAGAAAGCTGCAGGCGAGGCGCGCTGACGTGATTGAGTTGGAGGAGAAATGGTATCGAGGAAGGTGGAGGAGGATGGAGCGCTGCGCTGCGTGATTACAGAAGTCACCTTTAAACACGCTCAGAGGAAAATGCGCTGCCCGGGTCACACAAGTCCGACACATCCTGGCGCCTGCATCAGAACGCCGGCAGCGCTGCGTCCTTTGGGTCCACGTGTTATTAATACTCACGTGTCCACGCCGCGGCCTGTTCGTGCTGCTGGCTCTGAAATGAAAACAACAACTGCTTCACAGGGAAAAAACAGGTCATTTTATTCTGTTGCTAGGCAACATGATGACATCACTATATCTGATGTAGGTAAAAACCTTTTGGGGCCTGTGACGTACCTGTGTGGCAGCTGTGTTTCACCTGTTGGGTAAGAACAGTTGTAATCACCACTGCGGAGGCCTCTGCAGCCGGGCGGGACGAGCACACGGGGATCTGTCCGGGCCTGCAGTGATGGTGACGGCTGAGCGGCCTCGTGGTTGTGTTTAGTGTTCGAGCAGCTGCATTTCTGCAGCCACTTGCTGAATGTACAACTCACCACAACACAGGAGGAGAGGCGGCCCTCAAAGCCAGATAATGACGAGTGTGGTGAGGCGTTTTCAGTGGCTGCACCTGAGTCGATGCGGGCTGATGAGAAGATAAGGTAAAGAAGGAATCAGCAGAAATCAGACCTGTAAGCAAGCTGACTGACACATCTTAATGAGGTCAACAAGTGCTTTAATCAGCTTACAGAGATAAGCTTGGGTCATTAATGCTCCCCAGGGAGCGCAGGAGCTGCAGACGCCTGTGAAAAGCAGGGATCCTCTTACTGTCCACGCACCGAGCAGACAAGATTTTCCATGACAGGTCACGCCACACATCACAGAGCTGATTAGTCAGACTGCAGGTTGAAGAAAGGCTTCTTACCTGCATTCTCTCTAATGTCCAGCAGGGGGCGACTCCTCTGACGTCTGATTAGATAGAAGTCCGAGAGAAATGAGCCCAGTGGGCCGATTCCTGATGAGTTTATGGGCTCAGTCGCTGCTCTCAGGTCTGACTGAATAAAACAGGAAGTTCCCTTTGGACATGATGGTCCTGTTGGAGTCAGAATGGGGGGATTAGGGCGGGGCTAGCTTGTGATTGACAAGTCTGTCCTGTATGTGTTGAAGCAGCGATGTAGCTGTACTCACCACTCAGGTGTCAGTTTGTGTCGTCTTTATGAAGGAAGCTTTCCTGCACACTCCAATTTGTTCATGTAAATGAGTCCTCTTCACACACTGAGATTAACTACGGAGTTCCACAGGGTTCAGTGTTAGGACCAGTTCTATAATAACAACAATAATAATAATAATACATGTTATTTATAGGCGCCATTAAGACCCTCAAGGTCACCTTACGATAGCACAAGAACAATAGCAGCAATAAAATATAATAAACATTGCAAAATAAGATTTAGACATAAGGTAAAACAAAACAAAACACAAGCATCAAAGCTGAGCAAGGTAAAAATGGACTAAGACAGTCTTAGACAGTATGCAATCCTAAATAAATGGTTTTGAGACAGGATTTAAAAGTAGAGAGTTTGTGGTCCAGAGATCTGGTGGAAGTGCATCCAAAGTCTCGGGCAGAACAACTAAAGGCTCTGAGTCCCAGGATAGTCAGGCGAGCAGGTGGAACAGACAGAACGAGGGGGCGAGTACGTATGGAGGCGATCAGATAAATATGGAGGAGCGAGGTTATGAAGCGCTTTGATAGTAAGAAGCAGGTTGGGTATCAGATGCCACCTCCCTGGGGACATCTCAGGCCCTCCAAGGTTTGGAGGTCTATCTCCCCCCACCACCACTTCCCCTGCC
>NW_005187726.1:79054-80655 GCF_000239375.1 Pundamilia nyererei
AGCTGTATTTTGAACTAACTGCAGTTTATGGAGAGATTCATGAGGGACTAGAAGGAGCAGATTTCTCCTGTATTGGCTTCCTGTTAAATCCAGAATTCAAAATCCTGCACCCCACATACAAGGTCTTAAATAATCAGGCCCCTGTGTATTATTAAGACTGCAGAGGACATGAGCTTCATGTTTCACCAAACCAGCAGATGACAGATGACATGGAAGGATCAGTTCGCGGTTACACAGTCACGTTCATGGATAAGTGCATCCTCGAGTACACCACAGAAGAAGAAGTCCTGCGCTCAGTCAGTCTCACAGCTGGTGAATCCTGTAAAGACGCTTCAGGCTCATATTCCCAGCTTGAGTCTGCTCCATTAGGTGGCTAGAGAGGGTCACAGGTCACAGGCAGGAAGACACGCCCTCTGACCTGTGAGGGGTAGGCCTCGACAGACACTGCTCTCGTCTTTCTGTCCTTACACTCAGATAAGATTGGTTGATCTCGGCAGCTGCTCCATGGACCTCGGAGTATCATCGACATGTTTGGACATTAACTAAGCATCACAGCAAAGCTCAAATAAAACGCTGTGAGCAGCTGATCAGCGTGCTCGACAGCCAGTTTAAATAAACCTGTAAACAAAGATGGATTTGAGGCCGACTTCAGCTGGATCTGTCTGAACGAAGGAGGAGCTGCATCTCACAAAAATAAGCCCTTTATCCTTCAAAGAGTCCATCTGCAGCTTCATCACAGCAGAACACCACCCACCTTCACATGATGAAGCAGGCCAGCACCGGGCTCTTCCTCACCTTGGACAGTGAGGCCAAAGAAACCACAGAGAGGCAGGAAGGAGCTGTTATCATCACCACAGTGGGTCAGTCTCCTCATATTTAAACGTTTCTAACTGAATGTTTACTTTCAGTCAGAGACACAAAACCAACACTGTGCCAAATCAGACCAGCTGTGGCGCCCCCTTGTGGCAGTGAAGAGCCTGAAAGCAGCTTTTTCTTTGGATGATCCTCAGCATTAATTAATTCAATTTACTTATACAGCACCAAACTACAACAACAGTCACCTAAGGCACTTTATATTGTCAGATAAAGACCTACTGCCCCCTATGAGCAAGCACTGCAGTGACAGTGGGAAGGAAAAGCTCCTCTTCAACAGGAAGAAACTCCAAACAGAATCAGGCTCAGGAAGGGGCGGGGCCATCTGCCGAGACCGGCTGGGATATGAGGACAGGGACATGCTAATTAGCAGGTATGTGACCTTCTCTGTGTAATGGTCTCTGAGTTTTGTCGTTTTCAATCCTTAGTTTATAATCTTAATGTGTGAGGTAGAGTCTGAGGTATTCACTGTTAGTTCTTGATGTTTTGAAATCCTAGTTTCTCTGCAGAGTCGCAGCTTCATAGTTTGATGTTTTAGCTAGTGATGTGACGTTCTTCTGTATGGAGGCTTCGAAGCTTGTGTCGAGTAATGGAGGGGGCGTTTCCGCGATGCGCGTATCGAGGCTTGCTTCATTTATGGGAGGAGCTGAAAATGATGACGTCCGAAGCCTCGCTGCCCGGCTGTACCACGTGACTGGTTCATGAAGTGGTTCGAACTTTGCCGCGAG
>NW_005187726.1:81670-83669 GCF_000239375.1 Pundamilia nyererei
GCTGGGGTGAACCAATTGGATGAAAAGCTTCAGTGCTTCATGAAGCTTCATCTGCCCATCACTAGTTTTAGCTGAACTCTCCGTGTCTTTTAGTTTTACTCCCCATGTCTTGTTTTTCATGCTTCGTTTCACCTGTCTATGGTTACCCAGGTGTTTCCCCTCGGGTCTACTTTTTGTCTTCACCTCGTTACCTGTGAGTCCTGCTCGTGTTTCCTGCCTCAGAGCTCCGAGCTGATCACAGATTTCAGATGGGATTAGGATTAACGGAGTTTTCTGAGGTTTTCCATTAAAGTGTGATAAAGTGAATCACTTGGTTTTCATTCTGGCCTCCGTTTCTCTGTCATGCCGGAAAATGCTGGGAGCGTTTGCAGACTGCTCCTGGGTGAAGTTTCTGTTTATTGTGGAACAAAGTGAACCTTCACGTCAGGATCTCTCCAACATTACAGTCTTACCAGGCGGCTCCTCGATCTCCGGCTGGCCACAAAGAGCTGCAGCAATGAAGAAGCAGAGACTGTAGATCCTGACTCTGTGTGCATATTTCATTTATTTGGAAACACATATGAAAAGCTTTTGATGGATCTTTATCACAGAAACATGTAAACAAAGATGTGTCACTGACACACTCGTCTCGTTTCATCAGGCTGTCACGTGCAGCGTTGCAGGTACCTGACCGCAGACAGGTTTAGGACTCAGACGGGGTTTCCTCACCACTCTCTGTGTGTTTACTCTGCATCCAATCATTAGTTATGATGAATCTGTGGCTCTCCTCCACCTCTGTCACTTTGTCCTGCACTGTATTTACTATCACACAAACACATCTTTACGGGCATCTCATATCACTGCTGCAGATGATGTCCTGTGATACTGATGCCAAAAACATCTGGATGGCTGCTAATCATCTCTCACTTGTCAGAAATGTAGGTGTTGCATTTACAACGACGTCCAAGCTGGAAAGAGAAGTGCTTTTTGATGCCTTTGTTTCGTGCTGTGGCCTCGGTAAGTCGTCTTCAGATGGCCTGTGAACGCTCCAAAATGCTGCTGCGAGGCTGCTGATGATGTCCTGTCACTGGCCTCGTGACCTGTTTCTCCGTCTGTGCATGAGCTCTCAGGCTCGAGTCGTGCAGGTCACCGACAGCTTCTGACACAGACCCGTTGGCGGTTCCTCGTTCTAGACTGAAAACTAAACAGAGGCTGCAGTTTCTAAACTATGGAAGGACCTTTGAGTGCGTCTGTGGACTCGTTTGGCCTGAGCCGTGCTGTAAATGTCAGTGCTGTGTTTTAATATTTGAGGTTTATTACTTGCTCATCACTGTTGAGCAACAAACTGTTCCAACTTCTGCAATCAGGTAGAAGGTTCCTCATCATCCAGGCAAGGACGGGGAGACTCAGGGGGAGCTGCTATCCCCCCCCCCACACACACCATCCATAAGTGACTGAGACAGGACTCTCTTCCAGACTGTGTGTCTAACATGAGTACATTTCAAATTCCTTTAATGTTAAATATGTTCAGATTGTTTATTCTTATTTATTCACTTGATGTACAGAATTCACCTGCTCGCTGCATAAATGCTACTACTGCACATTCACCTAATGTATATATTATATATAATGTTCTATCCCCCCCCCCCTTTTTTTTTTTTGCAAACATAACTGACATATCTACATGTGTGTGTGGGGGGGTGGGGGGTTGGTTTCAGGAGGGTGATTGGCGTCATGGTAACTGATGTGAAAGGCAAAAGACTCAAACTGAGAAAACGGGGGATTCTGTGGCTGTGATTGGTTATTCATTGTGAGGTGAAACATTTCACTGAGATGTGTTCATATATTAAACAGTGTAACAAGTTAATGTTTACATCGTTTCCATATCTGCTCAGAGTCAGGAAGCTGCATCACTCACCACAGGCCTGAAAACACACACACACACACACACACACACACACACACACACACACACACACCGTATCTGTTTAGTGCTCAGTTTAAAGCTTTATAAAAATAT
>NW_005187726.1:84055-120578 GCF_000239375.1 Pundamilia nyererei
GCCCCCTGACCTTTCATTGTCAGTAAGGTGGGTGCAGCCATGTTGGTCCTACATGTTTCTAATACTGACCCGTGATCAGTGCAATGCGATGTCATAGTTTGGTCGGCAGACTGTGTCAGGTCGTGCAGCACGTGGATCAACATGCAAACAGCTGTTGTTTCAGAGAAGCACCGCGGACAGGCGCTGCATCGTCTGAAGCTCCTCATGCTAACATAAACCCTGCTGCCTTTAAACATGAAGGAATCTGTGAGGTTCACATTATCAACAACTGAAGTCTACCGATGCCAACGATGAGGTTTGTTATCAGCTCTGCTTCAAGTAGAGACAGATTTGTCCTGAATCTGAATCCTCTGCACTTTATCTGACAGCGAGGAACATCGGTGTGACTCATCATCATAATAAACTACGTTTTATTAGGATAACAAGAACTCTGGAAACACTTTCTAACAGGTCACCAAAGGTTAGGGGTCACAAAGTCTCAACTTGTTTTAAAGAATTTGCTTCGATAAGTCAAAATCATCCTGGAGCCAATCGATGGGTCAAATCTGATCACTGATCAATAACCGTTTCTAATGTTCTGTCGGGTCTTCCTGCGTCCCTTCATGTTACGTGTGGTTCTTTAAATCAAAGTGCAGGAAGTCCTGTTGTTTGTTCCGGCGCTGCGGTGAAAGCGTTCGGTTTATTTCTTCCACATCTGCTTCCTGTTTCACTGTTTGAAAGGAACCTCATCGCTGCCACACGGAGCCTTTCAGGCGAGTTATTAGACGCGAATGTGTGTCTAACATGATGAAGTCTTATTAGACGTGATGCCGTGAGACTCTGCAGTATTTCAGAACTCCTCGTGTGCGTTTTGTCAGCCATGTTGCGCTGTGTCAGACGCCACAGAGGGGTAACGGGGGCTTTCAGACTACAGACCTCAGATCCACCCTGACCTCCCTCAGGCTGGGCTGTTGCATCAGCACAGACACGCCCCCGCGGAGTACAGTCGTGCAGGCGGGTCATTGGTACCCAGAGGCGTGCTGATCATTTCATTTCTGCCCACGTCCCTCCGTCCTGTCGAGGTTTTGTTTCTGCTTCTCTGTCACACACATTTCCAAGGTGTTATTCTCTGTGACTCGTGCTTTGACGCTTTCTTCGTGCATCCGTGTGATTAAACTCGTGTTTCTGCAGGCGGCGTCCGTTTGGCCGTTGTTCAGCGTATTGCTGTGCGTGAGCAGCGTCACGTTCGGCTGGCCATTGTTCTCGTCCGTGGCAACCTCGTGGGAGTCGTTAGCTGGACTGGCGGGACTGGCATTGCCACGGCGACGGCAGCAGCAGAGTATCCTGGCGACGGGTCTGAAGACGACTCTGTAGAGGCCGCGGCGGGCGCTTTCGCTGACGAAACAGTAGAGGACTGGGTCGGCCACGCAGTTCAGGGTGGTCAGCAGCAGGGACAGGTGGTAGTAGTTAAATATGGCTGAAAAACAAGAACCGTGTCACCACAGTATTACGGCGCCATCTTTATTTATCGGACGGCTTCCTGCGAGTGAAACGGTACCTTCGATGAAGCTGCATTCCTCCTCCAGCAGCGTGCGCACCAGCAGGAAGACGTGGTAGGGCGAGAAGCAGACGAGGAAGATGAGGATGGTGCTGCTGACTAACTGCCTGATCCTCATCTTCTGATCCGGCTGCGTTCCCGCGCTCCGGCCCACCGCTCGCAGGACCCACAGGTAGCTAATCTAACCGAGACAAAACAAGGCGCCGGGGTTACAGGAGAATCAGGTACTCGTCTACATTTACTGTGTTTGACTCCAGTTTTCAGGGATTTATACTTTAAACCAGCGCCGCGGATAGATTCATCAGAAAAACATGAACAACATTTATTCTCAACAGTGAAGCGAAGAGTTAAAAAACCGTGACATCGAGAAAAGGAAGCGTTTGAATAACCAAATAAGGTCATCGTATATGGTGAGCAGCTGAAAATGTTGAACAACAAATTAACTACAAATATGAAATAACTGAGAACATCGTGAAGATGTGGGATTAACCCAGAGCGGCGGACTCATGGCTGTGGCACCGAGCCAGGAGACGCGTGGCTTCCTGACCATAACCAGCTCTCGTTCTCTACACTTCTTTAAGACCAACGCAGAAATCCTGAAACATACAAAGAACGTGTAAAGCCGTTACCGTACCAACAGAATGGCCAGCGGGAACATGAAGCCGATGCTGATGCGGTAGTAGTTGATTGGACGTTCCCACGACTTCATGGGGTAGTGCTCGAAGCACAGCGAGTGGTTACTGGGATCTTTGCTGAGCTCCTTATGGTGAAAGAAAAACACGCCCACCGCGATCTCCTTCAGCCAGATGATGGCGCTGATGACGGACGCTGCTTTCATGGAGCGCAGAGCCGTGAACCTGCGGGCAGAACGCGTCGTGGTGATTTTACTTCTTCATAAACCCAAAGACGTCCTGATCTCAGCCACGAAAGACGAAACGACGGGAGACCGTCTTACCTCAAAGGATGGACCACAGCCAGATAGCGATCCAGACTGATGCAGCACAGAAAGCCGATACTGATGTAGATGTTCTCGTAGAGCAGGAAACCACACATCTGACACAGCCATTCTCGGTGACGCCAATCATCGTCCTGAAACAGCAACAGCAGACTGAAGGTGGATCAAATAGGACAGGCAGGTGGAGGAACTCCACCCGCGCACGCTGTCAGGGCAGGAGACTGCTAATAATGGCCCAGTTCACCTCCACCTAACACCAACTTAATCCAAGCAGAGCTTTAACACGGCCACAGGTCACATGACTCTGTTAGCGGGACGACGTTAGAGAGATCTGTTAGCACAGTGACATCACAGCAGCCATGTTTTTGGTCACATGATGTCATTAAAAGGGACCAAAAGGCTCCAACAGCACAAACACGGTCCGGTTCAGGTGAAGATAGCAGGCAGCTAGCAGCTACAGCCACCTGTGTCAGCATCCACCTGTCACTCAGAGAGGCCACGCCCCTAAAACGCAAACTTTAAGCCTTAATGTGAGTGACAAACACATCCTCCCTCGTACAGCTGTTATAAAGGAGGAAATGATCTACAGAGACCAAACAGTTTGTGCATAAGGATGTATGCATGTTTATTTCTGCAGGAACGTTTAACTGTGGGAGTCTGTGGGACTGACTCACTGCTGGAGCCCCCAGTGGATCCTAGAGGAACTGCAGCTTGTGGCACTTTTAATGGCACTGAACCTGAAGTCGAGCTCCAACCACAGCCTTCCACTGTGGTGGGCGGACGACACCACGGTGCTGTGCTAACTGTCTGTGATGACACCGACACTTTGACTGAAACCAGAGCGCCTCAGACGCACCGTGAAGAACCGCCGAGGGAAGAGCGAGCGGAGAGGACGTCTCTACGTTACCTGAAAGAAGTACTGGAGCCAGAAAGGCAGAGACGCCAGGTATAGAAGGTCAGACACAGTGAGGTTCATCAGGTAAACGCCCAGCTCGTTCCTCTGCTTCAGCTGAAGGGCAGCGTGGTATAGCGAGTACACGTTGGCAGGAACACCAACCTACAAACACAAGATCATTCACCATCCAGCACATGGAGATCCTGGAGCACCGTTTATCAGCACTCGGGAAATACTTCCGAAAAGCTAAGATACTTCCATCACTCACCATGAGCACCAGGATATAGACGCAGGAGAACACATGCTGGTGGATCCCATGGTTGATGCTGCAGTTGCTCATGTCTTCTTCAGACTTGTTGATCACCATCATACTGCCGCTCACACTGTTTCACCCTGACTCGTTCATCTGTCCAGAGCACGCGTGCTGCTCGGCGCTCTGTGTGGTGGATTAACCCGCTCTTGTCTCATCGGGCCTCTGATTGGACGGTTTGCTCTGTGGAAGAGGAGACAGTATAGCTTAGTCCAGATTAGACACACCCCCCTGCAGGTGAGCAGAGAGAGGTTAAAGAAGTAAATATGATCTCGTTTCTGTCTTTAAATTGAATGTGTGATGTTAATCCCACAGACATTTTCTCAGGTCATCCACACGCACGCTAACCCTCTGAGGTGCAGCCCTCAGGCTGAAATAGATTGTGATGTGCGGTTGGAACGCGCAGACTTCCTGTCCAAACCTGACAGCTAGCTTGGTTACAGGCTGAGCTCAGGTTTGAAATCCAGCAGGTGGAGACACTGAGCAGCTCTACAGTCCTCAGTTTGCACCCAGAGCGCCGCGCTGATGCGCTCCTGTAGGGTACCTGGAAATGTGCAGCATGTAGCCAATAATTTAAAACGCCAGCCCGTGCTGACCCACGAGACTTTCTGAAGCATTTCTGTGAGCGCGCTCAGTGCTGCTCCTCTGACAAGAGTCATGAGAGCATCGGACGACGAGCACGTTGCTCTGGGAACTTCCTGTTTGTATCTTTTGCTGTTTTCCCTTATCTAATGCTGAAATGATGAGTAATCTGTGCACAGATATGAAGACATGGTTCTGCGTCACATCATCTCAAACCAACATTTTCTCATTTTTAAAGTTGCATCCTCTGTTTTTCTGCAGCTGTTTGAAATGAATATGTGAGAAACTTGAAGCCCAGCGTCTGAAACGTTCCCTTCCTCGGCCTGAATCAGCATCTGTAATTTGGGACAGAGACGTTAAAACTGTCCTCCAGCAGCAACTTCCTGTTGTGGTGTGGCACGTCGCACATTAAAAACAGCCTGTTTCTCTGCGGTTAGCACTGACATCTCACAGTGACGTGGTTCCTAGTTTGAATCCCCCGGCCTCTCTCTCTGTGTCTGCGTGGGTTCTCAGACTTAGTCCCACTCATGACATGAGGTTGGCGGGGGACTGCCTGCAGGTGTGGGCTGGTGTTAAATCTAAAAACACACTGATGCTGTTTCACATGTATTATTATTATTATTATTTAAAGCTTGTGTGGTGCTGGAAAAACGTTTCTCAGCATGTTGTCTCTGTCCTGGGTTCGTACACAGAAGCTAACGTGAACACAGGCCTCAGCTTCATTGGAACGGCCGCAGTCAGAAAATCGTAACAAGGATTTTTGACTGTCTTAAAGAAAGAGACGAATTTACTGAGACAAACACCTGAACTGCTCGGTCGTCCTCTCAGATCTCTGCACGTCCTCACACCACAGATTTAAAATCCTTTTACAAAGCAGCGACTTACAGTGAGATGAAATCTGTGCCCCCACAGCTCAGACAACACACAGCGACCCAGCTTTCAGTTTTTAGGCTCCTCACCTGTGGAGCAAACGTCCTGAACACCTAAGATCAGCCCAAACTGCCCAAAATCCTTTGTGCTTCACATCGTGACACTTGTGAGATGTGTCGCTGTGTCTGCTGTGCTGCTGGCTGGAGTCTGAAACACCAGCAGAGACATCAGCCCCGAGTCACCGCTGACAAACGACCGCCAACAGAGCCGCGCAGCATCACAACAACCACGATATGCTTTATTCTTACAGACGACGAACCCCAGGATCTGCTGCTCGCTGCAGGGGACTCGCTCCGAATCAACCTTCACGTGTTCACACTGACAAACTTCATCAGCCTGAACATGTCTGGTGGTTACACACACACTCTCTCTCACACACACACACACACACTCCTCTTGCCTATGGTACGACAACTTTTCTCTGTGCATCTGGTACACTGCGCAGGAGCACTTTGCCCCACACACACACACACGCAGACACACACACACACACACACGGAGCAGGAGCCACTCGTTGTGACACGCGGCAGAAAAATAACTGCATTGAGAAACTACTTCCTCTGGTCAGTTTCTTTGGCTGCTGTCTGCAAACTCCTGCTGTGACTAACAGCAATGATAACACTGGTACTCTTACACTGACTCTACTATAACAAAGCTTTTACAAACGCTGATCACAGCCTCACAGTAACCTGCAGACATCCACACACCCACGGCTGGTGTCTTTCGTCACACTAAAAGCGCACCACCACCCCTCTGTCGTCGGTCTCACCCTCGGCAGCCGTGCTACATCCTCTCCATCCTGCAGTCTCAGTAATAACCGCGGCACCGGGTGCTCAGATATTTGTGAGCGTGCGTATCAGCCAGCAGGAGGAAGTGGACTCGAAGGGAGACTCCTCCCATCCTCAGACATAAACAGAGGGGGTGAGAAGAGGCTGCAGTCAAAGACAGGTCCCCTTTATTAACACGCAGTAAAGCCAGTCAAACACAAATATGATCGCTGTCTCCAGAGGCCCAGGATGTGATGGCGATGGCTGCAGCATTTCAGGCCATCCGGGTGCTGAGGCCCCTTAAAGTCTCCTCTCTCACCTCGTCAGGCACGTCCTGAAACCTCCGCCCGACCCCCACCTCTCAAATCTGAATTTCTCTATATCGGGAAACATGAGCAACACCGGGTTTCCCCTGCACGCCGCAGGGCTTTGTGCCAAACGTCAACTTTTCTTCTGTAACTGTGATGGGACAGCGTGTCCATGTTTCATATCCACCCACGACGCAGATGTGTCAAAATACTAAGAAACCAATGGCCCACATGTTAATGCAGATGTGGGACTTTTCTGTCCAAACGAGTTCAATAAAAAGCTCAGCGACACTGACTCAAGAGCTCCTCATTAAAGGCTCATCGTCTACTGAAACACCTGTTTAAACACTGATAGATCTACTGACTGAGCACGCCGCGGTCACGGCGAGGTCACGCCAAGCACGCCGCAGTCACGCAGAGCATATTTTTATTCCAGAACCCGTTAAACTGAGTGTCCAGTGAGGTTACTGCCAGACTCTGAGAAAAGAAGAAAGAAACGAGCTTCATTGGTCACGTACACAATCATACAGAGCACAACATGCAGTGAAATGTGTCGTGTCCGAGCTGCAGACAGGCCGCAGATGTAGCCGCGCCATGTCAGGGCTTGGTGGGCCTAGCCAGGACCCTTACTGGATACTGGGAGGGAATCAAACTTGCGACTTCCACTCCAAAGCTGTGTGGTCTTACCACTACGCTAAGAAGGGCGACGTGTTTCGATACGTTTCTGCGAATGTTTGATGAAATCTGATTGGTGAGCTAATCCAGGCGCTCCGTGTGGCCGCTCATACTTCCTCAGTTCTCAGGCTCTGTCACTGTGTGAAATCTCTAATGGTTGAGAAACGCACGTCAGTCCTGCTTCATGCTATGATGACATGAACGGCACATAGATGAAAGTAAACCTGTGAAGTTCTCCCTGGTTAACGTGTTGCAGGTCGAATGACGTACTCTTTGCAAAACAGAGCTCAGGTTGATTTGAACCCAGAACAGAAGCTGGTTCAGAAAAAGAGGAAAAAGGTGTTTGTGCGAGCAGAGGCGAGACAGCGTTTCCAGGGTGGTAGAAATGCTCCACTGCCTTCAGGACTGAGAACAGATGCAGCTTCCTGTCGTGAAGCCCGGATTCAGATGGAATCCACACAAACTTCCTGTTCACCAAACGTCTTGTCTGCACTAGACTCGCTGTGGTTCTGCCTCGGCCCGTCCTTTGCGAGCCGCTCTTTAAACTACAGAAACCAGCAAAGAGTCCTGACTTCTTTGTCTCTGATGTTCTAGATGGAAAGTTGCTTCATTGTCCTGGTGGATTTGACTGCTGTTCTTCCGCCAGCATAATCCTGCTCTCAGCAGCGCTCCGCTTTATGCCAGTTTGTTTTTCAGAGTCGTAACAGAGTTGGTCACCTCAGTCAGCGATCGTCACTCAAGTCGGTCTGCCTTCAGCTTTTGTTGCTCGTCGAGTTCCTCTGCTTGTTGTTGTTTTTAGGAGTACAGATATTCCAGTCCTCCAGTGTGGGTGACTTTGACACAGCTCACTGTGTTGTGTCTAGCGGAGGTTTTACGTACAGACCCTCCAAACCTGCAGAGATGGGCTGCTGTGCCCCATGCACCGCAGTGACAGCAAACCTCAGTCAAGCACAGCATCAGTGAAAACAAAGGGTCAGTGTGACTCAGTCCTTTCAAATAATGCCATGAAACACGTGTGCACATCCGCCTATGTGTGCAGGAACTGTAGGCGTGCAGCTTGTTGTCAGCCTCCATGTCTCAGGTTTATCCCTCCATATGAAGCGGTGTTTTTATGTCTCGTGTGCAGCAGAGGCCGGGTTTCCTCGCCGAGCTGAAGGTCACATCGTGTGAAGGAAGACTTGTTTTTGTGTTGGTTGGAGCGAGCGTCTAAATGGAGCGATGGTGACAGTCAGCGTAACCTCTAACTATATCTGTTAGCTTTGGCATGGCGGCGTCTTTGCAGCGACTCCTTAATAACACGCTGCGAAACGTTTAGAGCCGCAGCAGGCCGCACTCTGAAACCACGGCTATCATCTCGCTACATCCGTCCTCTCCGGTTTAAATCAGTCAGATTAAGGAACAGCCGGATGTGCACAACATTCCCGGAGAGTCGAGCCGAGCTTTGAGACACACGCAGCCATCCTGCATGCTCCATCCGAACACTGAGAAGGCCGTCTGATACGCGAGCGGCACCTGCATGGGTCACCTTTTTCCTCTCAGCTCACGGACAGCTGACGGTTTCCCGCCACACACACTGCTCTGATTGGTCACCAACTCAAATTCAAACCCTCGCCAGCAGGCTCAGCGTGTCAGAGACGAACCATTTGACCAGAGAGCTTCACAGAGCACCGACTCGGGGTTAAAACTGCAGGAACACATCCACGCCGAGATCACCATGGTAACAGATGACTCTGTGATCAGTCACCTGATGGTGGTAACCATGGCGGCAGCAGGAAGTGGTAAATTAGACCCCGCGAGCGTCCTGTCAGTGTTTGCTTCATCCTCAGAGTGCTGTGCCACAGAGCTCATCCTCGTCATCGTCGGCTCTGATTGGCTGAGACGGGTTTGTAAAATAAGCACGTTAACGATGCATAATAAACAGGACGGCTAATAACTGTGACATAAACACATTTCCTCCAAATCACAGGATGTTTGTGTTTGCTTTAGCCTATCGTGAGAAGTTCTGTCAGCGCACAGCGGCGTGTGAGCTCACATCAATGCGCCTGCAGTGCTGCTCGCTTCACGGGGCAGATTCATGTGAAGCTGCTGTGACACGACTGCTCGGCACGAAGCACAGCTGTTCCCATGCCGGACGTCGGTCTGCACATGAACTATTAAAAATGAGGTTAAATGGTTAAAGTGGACTCTGAGCTAGTTTAAAGAGTTAATCCCGAGTTAAACACATTAAAGCCTCACAGAAATCCAGAAGACGGTGAAGTCAGACTCATCAGGCGTAAAATCATCCCGGTTAATCTTACTCAGAAACCACAGACTGTATAGAGAAGAGGGAGGATGTGGAGCTTCAGTATCAGAGATGTTTAAAGCTTTTTACTCACACTCTGAGCTCATTGTTATAAACATGTTTGATATTATTAAGCTGTGATGTAACATCAGCAGGGGGCAGGAAGTATCCAGTCAAAACCTTCTCATTGTGTTTCCTGTGGATGAACGTATGAGCTGTACCAGTACGTGCAGAGTTTCACAATAAAAGACCGTTTGCACTGACACTTAAAACCTCCGTCCCAGTGTCAGCCACGCCCACAGTCACTGGAACCAGGTAGAACCACAGGGAGCATGTGCAGCTGATCAGGAGATTTGAACCACGAACCTTGATGTGAGGTGACAGTGCTGAGTTAGCGTGTCAGGACGATGCTCCTCCCTCTCTGATGCGTTCACCTGGCGGTCACGACTGCTTGCGTTTTCCTCCAAATTCAGAATGTCGTACAGTCTGAAAACGTTGCGTGCAGTCAAATCGTGACTGCTGTCGCAGCACAGTCTGTGTTCATCATTAAAAGTTAACGATTTCAAGCGCGTGCGGCGTCACTGTGGTCCCGTCTCTCTGCCGTATCTCACGGCGAGCTAAGGACTTTGGGTCAGAGAGACAAAAAAAAGTCCAGAGACTGCAAAATGTGGCCAGATGCAGTCGGACGTCGTGATATTTTTGGCTGTTTCTGACATACTATTTGGGACATACTAAATCTTTTTCTGGGTTAGTGGAATGCAGCCTTCGCGAGGAAACACAAACTCAGCTGGTTGCGGCTCAAAAACCCTGCTGTGCTTCAGTGCGTCGACAGATACAACAGCCTCAGGTACAGTAACCCCACTGGCTTCTCACTGGGAACAAATCTCATTTTTCTCCACGAGTCACCAGGGTTGTGAAAGCCACCAAAGCTGAAACACTTCAAAATAAAAGGTTTGAAATTTCAAAATAAAAGTTTTTTTGTTCAGCTGCGGTGGAAATGAGTTTCCTCCGGAGGGTGGCTGGCCTCTCCCTTAGAGATAAGGTGAGTAGTTCAGCCATCCGGGAGGGGCTCAGAGTAGAGCTGCTGCTCCTCCACATCGAAAGGAGCCAGCTGAGGTGGTTCGGGCAGCTGACAAGGATGCCTCCTTGGCGTGTTCCTGGGTGAGGTGTTCCGGGCATGTCCCACCGGGAGGAGGCCCCGGGGCAGACCCAGGACACGCTGGAGAGATTACATCTCTCGGCTGGTCTGGGAACGCCTTGGTGTTCCCCCGGATAAGCTGGAGGAGGTGGCTGGGGAGAGGGAGGTCTGGGCTTCTCTGCTTAGGCTGCTGCCCCCGCGACCCGGCCTCGGATAAAGCAGAAGAAGATGGATGGATATTGGGTTTTTTTGTTCCAAGTTTTCATGAAGCTCAGAGGAGGAGCAGCCCCACGAGCTGAAGGCTCAGCCACACATCCTGTTAGAAACACTCAGAACTCATTCTAGTAAAACTGCTTCAGTCCACCCACAGCTGCAAGCTGCTTTGCAACCCACCTGCTCCTCTCCTGCTTTTTCTGAATCAGACGGTTCAGACTCGAATCACAAAACTCACAGAACCAAACCTAATAAGGATGACCGCCGCGATCCTGCCTGAGTTTGAATATAACAGCAGCATCATTAATTAATCATAAACTGATCACTGATTAAACCATTACCTGTTTCATTAACGATCAAAAGGAATTCATTCTGTGATGTTATTTCCTGTTTTATTTTGGTGATTGGACTTCCTCGCACTTCTTGTCTTTATCAGCTTTCCTCCTCTGTTATTGGCTGCCCCTCGCTGATATTTTTCCTCCTCTCCTCCTCAGACCACTATGAAGCGGGGGCTGGGCTGCCACCCTCTGACCAATCACAAACATGGATAAATGTCCCGACAGCGGAGTTTATAAAGGACAGAGTGCGACTGTGCAGATGTTAAACCCAGACTGGACGTGCGACAGCAGAGGGAGTGTGTGTGTTAGCCGCGCTGAGTGAAAATCACATGAAGTTCCTGTTACGGCGGCAGGAAGGAGAATCTGATGGAGCAGGTGAGGGCGACACCATCAGTTACCATGGTGATACACCTTTGTGGTACAGGAAACTCAGAGTTAACCCTCACGTTACCCAGCTCGTAGTGCAGACTCTGAGACGGTTACCGTGATAACAGACTTTGTGACTCCCACCCATTCTGACCCTCAGCTTCACTTCCTCACTCACACCGGAAACCTTCTGATAAACACGGCGGCTGTGAACGAATCAGCGCGAGGATGGAGACAGCGATCGATGTGGACTCTGCGGTCTCCATGGAGACGCTTTAAGTATTAATGCTGATCAGGACCAGCAATCAATTTGTCCCACTGATGGATAAATGTCTGCCATAGCTGCAGCTGCTGGGTCTGAGTGACATCACAGGTCAGAGCAGCTGTGATCTGATTGGTCCAGATTTGTATCTTCAGCTGCTTCGACCCGTCAGGTTAAAGCTGAACATTTAAACATCACAAGTGACGAGTGTTCATTTCCCCACGCTCATGCTCGAGTCCCAGAGGCGCTCGGAGCTTCTCAGAGCTCGCTCTGCTGCCCGGAGCAGGCCTCGGGCTCGTTCATTCTCCTCTCTCTGCAAACACAACAGCAGTTACGTAAAAGCAGCCTCTGAGGCTGCCGTCCAAGGAAGCACTGCGAGCAGCGTGAACGAGCACCATGAGAAGTTCGAACACAGCCGCACCAGCTGACTCTGCTCATTCCTTAAAAAAACGTTTCCAGGACTAAAAATTCCACACGGTATTAGTGGAAAACAAACACACATCATCATTCATAACCAAACAAAAGCACTTAATAAGCTGCAGCAGATATGAAATCTATGGCCTCCTCCCTCCGGGGAAATCAGCTCCATCCAGCGGGAAATAAATCAGCTGTTTTGATTTGCTGTCCTCTCGGCAGATCGGCGTGCACGTACGAGCATCCCTAAGTGCGCTCTGGTCTCCATCGGTAGGCTTGTTTCAGAATCAGCTGATTCATCACTCGTTCATCACAGAGCTGTCGATAAAGTAATCAGATTCCTTCATCCTTCACGTGAACTCAAAGCTAAGTCAGGCGCCTGAAGCGTTCGCCCTGCAGAGCATCTGAGGAGAAGGATTTGACGCGTGCTGTGATGTCACTGCTGTCGATGAGTGCTTCCACTCGAGTGTCTGTGGGGCGCAGACGCCATCGGTCTGAATCTCATCAGCGCTGCTCGCAGCCGACAGCTCGGCACGCCGCAATGCTGTCTGGTACTTGGTGTGGAAGGAGCCAGCAGACCAATGTGATGCCACAGTGACACATTGACCCACAGGACCACTTAAGTCCTCCGTGGAACATCTTTATCCCAGATCCTGGATCAAATTGGGATGTGAGGAATGTGGAGGTCAGGTGAAACACGGCGTTCAGTCTGAGTTATGAGTTTAAACTTTGATCTAGATAAAAGCTTTTCCTTTGTGTCAACTGAAGCTCACCGTTTAGTTCACTTTGAGCCAAGATGATCGACAGACGGTCTTTGGTCGACATGCTGAACCTGGAAGCAGCAGAAGCAGATGTCATGGAAACCAGTGGAGCGATCATTAACCTCTTGGAGGTGGCAGCTGGCCGTTGCCAGTGCGAGGCGCCCTGAGATGCTGCTGCTGTGATTTGTTCCACCTAGGCTCCTCCCCCAGTCTCCAGCAGACTGAGCCATTTTTAGACCTGTTTCCTGTCTTTGTGCCACGACGCAGGTGTGCAGGTGTGTCCTGCCTCCCCCCCACCATGACCTGGCATAAGCAGTTAGAGAGCTGATGGCGCTCGCTGTGTGGCACCGGCCATGAGCAGCGCAGTTCGCTAACGTTTTAACCCTGAGGTCTGATCCGGTGATGCCGGACAGGACGGGTGGCGTGGCAGAGGCGGCACTGCTGGACTTTTTCTTACTGCTCGAGCATTCTTAGAGATAAACAGGAGAGGGTGGGGGCGTCTGTATTTATCAGCAGCTGTTTGGCTGCTGCAGCTCGTCATGACAACGTGTCTCTGAGCAGTTTGCACCTCGCAGAGTTCAACCCCGGTTCCTGTTCACGCTGTACACGAATGGGACGTGTTTGAGGAACAGGCGGCAACAGGAATACAGGAATCTGATTGGAGGTGAAGAACTTCACAGTGAAGATGAGGAGGTGATTTCCTCAGGTCAGAGGTCATTCTTCAGACTGTCAGCATTCATGTGGAGGTCGCTGAGGAGCAGCAGGCCTCAGACAGCCTGGACTCCCTCTACAGGAAGAGGCGGAGCTCTTCTTTAAGTCAGACTGAGCTCAGGGTCAAATGTTTCTGCAGGTGTAGGCGAGCGGTGGTCAGCATTGGTGCCTCACAGGGAGAAGGTCCTGGGTTTGAATCTAGCAGCTGGCCGTGTTAGCTGCTGATGGGTGGAGCAGATTTTTCCAGGAGACGGAGATCATCTGTATTCACGAAAGGACTGCAGGTGGAGCTTCTCAGATTACAGGACGTGTTAGTTTGCAGCAGCTGCAGCTGAAGTCTGCAGGGCCGTCCCCACCTACACCTCCGTCGGGCAGCTCTTAGTGTCGGTGGATGCCCGTGTTATGAATAACGCACACGCGAGCGGTGTGAATGTGCTAATGTGCAGTTTACGTAACATCAACAAAAGCACCGACATCAGCACCACGATGAAACACAGGCCACGCCCCCAAGAACACAATGCAGATACATAATGTAGGCAGAGGTTATCTGTGCGCCCAGCGCAGTGTCAGCCTCTCACATGTTTGTGCTGTCCCTGCTGGACACCAGAGGAACTGCAGCTCCTGACTGCCCTCGTGTGTAATTTGGCGTGTGACGCATGGCTGCTTCAGCCTGGCAGAAAGTTCCAGTTGGATTCTTCCCAGAGACACGACCAGCACGTGGGCGGCTCGCTGCCTCAGGGCACGGACACAGTCGGAGCCAGAAAGAAACCCAAATAAATCCAGTGTGGACGAAGCTGGACAGCAGTGTTAGTCCCAGCGTCCGTCTCCGTCCTCACCGCCGAGCACCTCCCTGAGACTCCCCTGCTCTGAACCGCTCCCCGCTATTCGTATGATGGTATCAGCAGCTGTGTCCGTCAGCCACAGGTGTGGCGTCAGCCGTGGGCTATCAGGGTCAGTCGATCCGTCCCACCTGTGTGACTCCCACAGAGACTGACTGAGGGGCTTTCAATGCTTTGACTCATTGATGTACGATTAGTTTAAGGAGCTCTGAAAGTTTCCATGAAGACGTTTCAGTTCTAACAGACCGGAGTGTCCCCAAGAGGGCCGTGGACCCACTATTGATCTTCTACCTATCACACGAGCCAAGGTGTGAAGATGGGTGTGGGTCACAATCAGGTGAACCCACTGTGAGATCTTGCTCCACCATATCATGTGACTTACTGAGATGTGAGTGGGTGTAATCCAGCTCTGAGATCCTTCCCAGATGCCTTAACGGGCTCTCACATCTCTCCACGATGACCTGGATGGCCGAGAACCTTCACAGACCTTCGGTTAGCTAAACTGATCAGAGTGGGGTGGGCCCACTCAGAGCCAAGTGTCATGTCCACACCGCCTGCCTGTAATTGAATCCACAGCGAGCAGGTTCCCACTGTGAGCTTGAAGCTTTCAGGCCCCGGGGGTCTGCAACAAATACATTATTAATGTGCATCATGGCCTCACGTCCTGCACGCTGCTTTAATAACGCGCCACACCTGAGCTCAGCCTCTGCAGCTGAACGCTCTTCAGGCCTGCTGCTGCCCCCGCGGGACCCTGACGCCCCCCGAAGACTAACTCAGCCTCTGATCGAGCAGCTGAAAGGACACAGGCTCTGAGTGGGAGAGAGAAGCCGCCCTGCGTGCCAGATTTCCTGCGAGCCTACCCGAAACCACCACAGACTGAACCCATGCATCATTTACCGCACATCCTGACTACAGCCGGGAAGCTCCCAGGATAACCCGGCACCACCAACATCGGGACTCCTGATTCAGACCCCAGCAGGACTATATGTGAACTGTAAACTAATCCTGTAAACCTCACTGCTCATTAGGAACGACAGCGGTGCCTTCAGGTGTTGTGGGACATCACAGTGACGTGACTGAGACCCAGGTATTCCCTCCACAGGTGATGTGACGTAGTCTGTGCCTTTATGGCGCTCCAGCTGGAAACGACCCGCGTGCTCACCGCTGTTAATCATCCTGCACGCACGTGCTCTCTGAATATTACATGAACGAGCTCCACGCTCCATCCAGCAGGAAGAATAACACACGCCAAAACCAATTAATAACTGATCAATAATTAATAACTCACAGCTTCAGACCAGCCAGAGAAATGATCTGCATCCAACAGCACGAGCCCGCTCACACACAAACACACTTTCAGGGTTTCAGTAAGGACACGGTCTTACCGGCTCTGCAGCTCCGCTCTGAATGTCTCTGCAAGCACTGCTGCTCTGCCTCCTGCCTGCCCACACACACAATCTCACTCTGACACACACAGACACACGGTCTTTATGATATCCGAGTGGGAACATATGAAAGTGTCCACACAGTCCACAGCTCTGCTGCACACAGTCGGCATCAGCAGACCTCAGGGGGAGTCGGCCCCTCCTGGCGGAGATTCATGAAATGAAATTAATTAATTAATAAATAAATAAAGTGCTGGGAAGTGGGGCTGGGGGGGGGAGACTATAGAATAACATTTTCAGAGGGAAGAAAGAGAAGGAACAATTCTTAAGAAAAAAACCAACAGAATAAAATAGAAATGTTTACATTTTATCGTGTTAGCTGAGTTTATTCTGTTTTGGAGTTCAGACCAAGGAAACATGAACAAAGGCAAATCCAATGAAGACAAAGTGAGCGCCATCCTGAGCACGACTTCTGATATCATCTGATATCATTGGAGCTCCTCCCCTGGACAGATATTTTTCTTCTGAAAGTTTTCATCGTGGCTTCGATGAGGACCTCCACCGGTCAGATCTCCACACACACACACTATGCTCGAGGAAAAAGGAAACAGGAAGTGATTCAGGCGCCTGATGGTGGCCTCAAACCTGAGGCGGTTAGTTTCAGCCACAAACACGTTTGCTTTCTCAAACGTTTCGGCGTTCTGGTCCCAGTCCACCTTGTTGAGCTCCAGTTCACCATTTTAGTTTGATCTCAGCTGAAGTTTAAAGACAGGCCGTGTGTTCAGCTTCCAGAGTGAGCCGTGAAGGCTGGTGTTGGTGGGTTTGCGGCGTCCTCAGGACATCTGCCGGCGTGGGGTTACGGCGAAAAGCTGAGAGATGTCCACAGGGGGCTTCCGTGTGGGGACAGTCTTCACATGATGTCCTCTGTCGATGCTGAAGACTCAAGCTGCAGCAGGTCAAAGGTCAAAGATACCAGGCAGCCTCACAGTGACAGTGATCCTTGTAGGGAGTATCTACCTGAGCGGAAGCAGAGCTACGAGGACATGAACCTACCTGAGCGGTATGATGGTGCAGGTGTGAAGCAGCTCGTTCAGCAGGTGGATGAGCAGCGGTTACACTGAAGGTCCAGGTGAGAGCGCCACCCTGAGGCGCAGTCTGACAGCTTGTGCCGCACGCTCCCTGCTTTTCACCCTGAACACCACGTTTAGCATCCCAGTCTTTCTCCAAGGAACGCCTCAGTGTTGTTTAGGGAGCTGAGACAAATGAGAGGACCACAGCTACAAATGTTCTGGCACAGGGCGAAGGTCAGAGGTCACTGTTTCCATTACAGTCACCTGTCCTCTGAATAATCAGCCAATCACCTGCTGCAGCAGTCTGAGGCTGTTCCAGCTGTTAGAAATAAGTTTAACACGGGAGACTCACTGCTGCCTCCGCTGGACGTCAGAGGAACTGCAGCGCTCTGTGCTTCAGGTGTGATAAAAACAAACACCTGAATAACAGTGACACAACGCTGGGCTCATGGTGCGTTCAGGTGCTGCAGGGCAGAAGCAAAACAACTGTTTCCTCTGCAGGTTTCACACACGCAGACTCACACACACACTGTGATGTCACAGCCTCATTTTTATTTTTTAACTTCTGAATCTTTGAACAAACGTTCACAGACGTCTGAAACACGAGCAGCACGCAGAGTCGAAGTAGATCTGCACACGCTCACCTGTTTGCGTGTCCGGAGACGACCGTGGAGTCTCTCACACCAATTGCATTTAAGCGTTCTGAAGGCGACTCTGACGCTGTGACGCAGGTTTGGTGGTGTGGTCACTGATGGGTCAGGTCAAAGGTCACAGTTTGAATTTAACCTGGCGATGCCTGGTGTAGGAAAGCAGCTGTCTGAACACATCTGGCGAGTCATCTGAAACGTTCCCACGACATGAAAAGAGCCTGTCACGGTTACCCGTCTGCAGCCGTGACTCAACTCGTCGTCAGAGAAAGAGGAAATGTGTTAAAATGAAAGTGTCTTGATTCGAGGAACTCAGAGGTCATCAGCCACAGGCGCACTCTACAGGGGGGAGGAGCCTCCTCTGCACACCTGTCCACTCAGACGATCTCACAGCTTTAATTAGCGTTGAGCAGCAAGAGCTCAGGTGGAAGAACGGGTGGTGTTCCCATCAGGTGGTGAGTGGATCGATCCCAGCTCGTCCAACAGCGTCTACGAGTGCGTGGCTGATGAGACGACTACCTGTTACCTCACGCTCCTGACGCAACCTCACCCGTCAGGCTCTACCTTTAAGAGGGAAAATGTCACAGGAAGCAAACTTTCCTGAGCGCTGTGTTGCCAATGATGCTGTGTGTGTCTGTTCAGGTGTGACGAGTGTGACAGAGGTCAAAGGTTAAAAATCTTTATTAGCAAAAAGCTTTGACGTGTTTCTGCTCTCAGCCTCTGAGCGCGTCTGCAGCGACCGCAGCAGAAATCGTCTTAAAGTGAACTACAGCAAATCCAGTTACAGCAGGAACGTCATTGACGCCGCCACTTCCTCTTTCACTTCCTCCTCCTAATGAAAGATGACGCTTCGCGGCGAGCACACAGGAAGTCAGGAAGAAGTAAGAGACCGTAAAGTCGAACTGTTCTTAACGTCGCCCACCTGCTGCATGCACAGGTGATCTAAGTGATGTCACAAAGGTGTCACAGAGGCCCCACCCACCTGCATTAAAACTGTTTGTGAGGGGCAGCCAATCAGAATAAAGTTTTCTAACAGCCACTCTCAGATCGCTCTCAGATATTCTTATAATGTGATCTGATTGGCTCGTGATGAAGCCGGAGGATTTAATTGGCTGCTGAGAAATGAGCATGATGTGTATGTATGAATCCTCCCTTGCAGAGGGAGGAGCTAAAGCAGCCTGATTCAGACAGAGCTCAGACACAGAAGTATTATTCTGAGCTGAGACTTATGCTCAGCCACTCTCATAGGTGCAGCAGTAACCAGCAGAACAGGTCGACTTTACAGCAAACACAAACAGAGCAAACGCACAGGTAACATGACATCATCGACCTGCAGCGCCGCCACACACACAGGAAGTCATTTGGTATTTTCAAAGTAAAGTAAAAAAAAAAATCATCAAACACATACAAATTCCAGGAGGAATAATTTAACTCATATCAGCTCAGTCTTCATTTCATAACTCCAGTGTTACATCTTCATCTCTACCATCATCATCATCGTTAATGTAGTGCTTTGAAACAGCAGGTCAAAGGTCAGTCATTAAATATCATCAGCTGTGTGTGAGACACACCTTCAGTCATTGTGCCTCCTCTTCCTCTCCGAAGTGTCTGTGAGCTCAGCCAGAGGGAAAAACACTAAAATCATTCACGTGACCTCTGAGACAAACAGACAATCACCAATTAAGCAAACGAGCGTGAATCCAGGAATGAGGTGTGTGTGAGTTTCTGTGTGTGTGTGTGTGTGTGTTCCATCTATAATTCACACAAACACCAAACAGTGGCTTTTACAGCTCAGAGGAAACACGTAAATGATTTTACTGTCAGCCACAGGCTCCAAACCTCAGTGTGTGTGTGTCTGTGTGTGTGTCTGTGTGTGTGTCTGTGTGTGTGAGTGTTTGAATTAAACCCAGCTGAGCAGGCAGAGAAGCCACAGAAACCCCCCCGAAGACAAAGCCTGTGTCTCTATCATTATATCTATCTGTGTGTATGTGTGTGTGTGTGTGTGTGTGTGTGTGTCTAGTGTCGGCTTGGGTTGAGCAACATTTCCAGTAAAGTGTCAGAGCGTTGCATGATGGGATAGAATCTAAAGATGGATGGAGCAGGGCTGTAATTTAAAAAGGAGGAGGCTCTCCGCCTGTCCTGTTTATCCCCCCCACCCCCCCCACCACCCTTCCCTGTGTCTTTTCCAGTGTATGGCGTGATGTTGGAGGTGGGGAATGTGGCGTCCCGTACATTCAGGCGGCGGTCCTGCAGAGTCCAGCAGTTAGACAGGGCCGCTCGTAGTGTTGTGTTTTGGTGGCTGCAGGGTGGAGGTGAGCAGCGTCTTCTCTGTGTGTTAGAGACGGAGCGTCAGCTTGGCGTCACTATAGATTCCAAAAAAGATGTTTTCAGGAAACGTCCCGCTCCGGTAAGCCCCGCCCCCCTGTGGGGAGCGCTGGTAGTGTCATGGCATCAGCAAAAACTCGGCTCCATCCAGTCCTGCATCCACCGCAGAGAGATGATCATGTGACTGCCTCACCTGTCCACTTATTTACTAACAGGAAGTGAAAGGGTGGCGTTGCTTCAGTCTCACTTCCTGTCTCTGAGGCTGGATGCAGGGCGTGGTGCTCCGGTATTTAGACGCAGCCGTACTCGTACCACACCGTCTGCGGGTCGTTGTTGGGGTCAGGTGACGCCGGCGTACTCTTTGGGCGTTCCACAGAGCCACACCTCCCACTCTCGCCATCCTTCTTCGTGTGGGCGGAGTCGCCCAACTGCCCCTCCCTCGGGACCTCTGCGTACTCGGGGGTGTCGTCAGGCTGCGCGGCAGGCGTCGCTCTCACTGGGGTTACCATGGCAATTTCTCCACGGTGAGGGCCGTTTCGGGAGGTGGCGCTCCACCCTCGGTCCCGCTCTCGCTCCGCGTAGCGCTCCGCCTGCAGGTTCAGGGAGGCGGAGTGGTGGATGGGCGGGTTCAGGAAGCTGCCATCTGCGTGCTGGTTGGACAGAGCGGTAAAACGAGCCGACAGCGGCCGCTCTCTCCCAGTGGTCCCACCTCCTTGACGGCGCATCACGGCGTCGGCCTGGCCGGGGGAGACGTCGTGTCCTCTGAAGCTGTCCGGCCCGTTGGAGCGCAGCAGGTCAGCCGAGGCCAGGCTGAAGGTCCTGCTCAGTGATTGGCTGCTTCTCTGAGCCGAGGCCGGCGACTGGCCCACGGGCTGACGAGGCGAGGGCTTCACACTCTGTCCCGGCCTCTGATTGGACGACTGCACGGTGGGCGCGACGTAGTTGGTGGGCGTCGCCTGATCGCTGCAGGCAACAGCTGAGGGGGCGGGGCTTCTAGCAAAATAGTCCGTCACCAGGTCCTCTCTGCTTCCTGTGGACACCTGAAACCCAGAGAAGCAGTCAGGCCGGGGCTGACAAAGGGCAAAGGTCAAACACACCTGAGCTGTGACTGAGAAGCCGGGAAAAACAACGGGTCGCTTTTATAAACAATGACCTCTGAAGCGGTTGATAACGGCGTGATCAGAGCGCGTGCAGCAAACCGAAACACGGCGAATATAAATGCTTCAGTTAGAAACCGCCGCCGTGCCTGCCTCCACCCATCAGCTGCACCTGAACATATCAACCACACCGTCAGTGTTTTTCACGCACCGTCCTGCACGAAACACCGAGCTTCAACGAGAAACATCTGACCTGCTGAAGCAGCAGAGCTTCCTGTTTTACTGCCGCTCTGCTCTCGGACGCTCGAGGCGCCGACTCACTAAAACACCGAGGGCAGCAAATATGTGAGTGCAGCGCTCACAGCAGCAGCAGGGGATCTTCAGGCTATTTATCAGTCGTTATCATCATCGAGCTGCACACCACACAATCGTGACATCGCTGCTCCGAACACTTTGATCTGCTAGAAACAGGAAGTGTGCTGACACCGCTGTGACGTCACGAGTTCATCTCTCAGGCTAAAGCTTCTCACAGTGTTACTCAGATTCACTGAATCATCACGTTTCAGTCTCACCTTTTGCTGCTTCTAATAGAAGTATGTGTGTTATCTGGTTGCTAGGTTACTCTATCCTCACTGAAGGTCATATTGAAACTCAGGCTCAACAGGAAGTAACGCAGGACGTCCTCGCTCTGACTCCTCAGGCTGGTCTAAACTGACGTGCACTAAAACACAAAGCTCCTGTTGTGAGACTGAATGTCACGTCTGCTCTGTGGGCAGGTCTGAGGTCAGGGGTTCAAAGGTCAGAACGTCTTCAGCGTGAGTCTCCCCAACCGAAAGCTCGCCTCGTGTGATCAGCGGCGACGGCGGCGTGTGTGCAGAAATATGTGCCTCATGTCTCACCACAGGAGGAGACTGCAGGTTGCTCTCCTGCAGGAACTCTTCCAGCGTCACCATCTCACTCCCAGGAGAAGCAGGGCGGGTCTTGCTTCTGACCCCGCCTCCACGCTGTGGCTGGGCCCTCTGGGGTGCGTGGTCATATGGAAGGGTGGAGCTTCGCGACAGGGTCAGCTGTGATTGGCTGAGACCTGTGACGTCGTCACTGGAGAGGCTGGCAGAGCGGCCCTGGCGTTCTGAGAAATCTGAAAAGAAAGTACAGCTGAGTGCGGCGAAAGTGGGAAAGGTGACATTTGTGCCTGTAAATTAGCCCCGCCTCCACAGATCACCTAGTCCCACCTCCAAAGTTTAGCTAGCACAGATTTGACCTGAAGTTCTTTAATTTCATTTCTCAGAGACTCTGTTGCAACACACCTGAATACCCTGAGTCCGTCTTTAGTAAGACGAAGCTGAGGCAGCGAGCTCTAACTCTGTTTGAGTAAACGTTTGGAAAACTGCACTTCTACAGCACTTTTATTGCACCATGTTCATTCACTCATGAGCTGCTGTAACATGAATCAAATGGCTGAATTCAGCATGCAGTCAGGTTCGTCAGTCTTGCTGACGACCTACTAAACGTGACCATGTGTGTTGCAGCAGAGACACGCGGCCCTCGAGGAGATCGAGACTCCTGCTCTGTGCAGATTTAACCAGGTGTGTGTCTGTACCTCTGCAGCTCACAGGTGAGTTGGAGCTGGACGTGTTGTGGCTGAAGTCGGCCGACCCCGGGCGACCTCTGAACGCCGGGTCCGAGGCGTTGTGGCGCGAGTCTTCGTCCAGTAACGGGCCTGTAAATGTGACCGCAGCGTCACACGTGCAGTGTTTCAGACTTCTACAGCTGCCCTGAGTAAAACAAAAAGCCGGCCTACCTCTTGGCCTGCGCACGGCGATCTGGCCCAGCCTGGAGGTGGAGCTGCCGGTGAAGCCCAGCGAAGACGACGGATGGCTCGGAGTGGAGCTCAGATGGATTTTATGGGTCTGACCTGGAATTAAAACAGACAATCAGGAAGTTCTTGTATGTGCAGTTCCTCAAACCCCAGGAATAATTTTTGTTACAGCGTCGACTCGGCTCGACGTCTGAGCTCAGCTGCACCAGCAAGGCTCAGTTTTACTGTTTTAATGGGCGCTTTTACTCTTTTAGTCAGGACCCACAGACTGCCACAGAGTGGGCGGAGCTCCCGCTCTGTGGGGCAGGAACACCTCAGAGCCCGAGCTGGAAGCCTTCCTCAGGAAGCTGACCTGCAGCCTGTGAAAGCACTGTGAGGGCTACGGTACCTGGTCCCTGTGCATCTTCTCCGTTCACGCTTTCGCTGCTTCCTCCTGGCGTGCTGCTGTGATAAACGCCCCGGCTCCTGTCCGCCAAACCTGTGGACCAATTAGAATGCAGTGAGGAGGGATTCACAGCGGCAGGGTTAATATCACTGGAAGCACAGCGGCGTGAGTGGGCGGGCCGTGAGCGTGAGGTCAGCGTCACAAAGAGCAAAGCAGGACACGGCGGCACGCACACACTCACTATGTGACCTGATGACATCACAGCGTGATCAGAGATGGCAGCTCCTGACCTGCATTCGAGGGACAGGACGCAGCTGAAGCAGTGAGAGTGCAAACACACCTGCTGCGTCCCACCTGACAGCGGACACGGTTCGTCAAAACTAAGGACACTGTGCTGTGATCTGACCAATCAGAAGCTGGGGGAGGGCCATTAGCGATAACTGTGACATCTGTGAAGTTTCCATTAAAGCACATCTGCAGGTTCAGGAACATCGCTGTCCAGACAGGAAACAACAAACCTACTTCCTGTCTGCGTACTTCCTGTCTGATGATGACTTTAAAGACGCTGGTTTTTACTTTCGTGATAAAACTAATCAAACGATGAAACATGACAGCTGCAGCGAGCTGTGCTTGTCTGAGACATGTGAACCTGAGAGCACAGGTGAGCGTACAGGTGAGCGCACAGGTGCAGCAGTTGTGATTCTGTGAGTGTTTCGTTGGGCGAAGCCTGCAGGTCTGCGTTAAAGCGGCGTCTGAAGCTTTCTGCTGCAGGAAGTGATGAGAGCGAGCGCCATCGCTACAAATCCACTTAGGACTGAAAACCTTCATGACTTTAAAGACTCACAGCTCAGAACAGACTGCAAGCTACACACAAACGCACACACACACACACACACACACTCACACAGACACACGCGCACACACACACTACTTACTAATAACACTGTCCAGAAACACGGGGCTGCTCGAGGTTGTCTTTAATGTTTTAGTGTCAGAGGTGTGTGTGTGTGTGTGTGTGTGTGTGTTTGTGTGTGTGTGTGTGCGCGTGTGTCACACTGATGACTGTGATGATGAGGATGGTGTCAGTGGGCACAAAGGATGAGGATGATGATGAGGATGTTAGAAATCTCCGTTGGCTAGGATTGGCTGGCTAGCGATGAGGTCGGCTGTGAGGTCGGCGGAGGACCAAAATCGCAGTCGTCTGGTGAGAGAGAGGGAGGGGCGGCGGGTGATGGGGGAGGATGAGGTCGGCGACAGGGAGGAGGAGGAAGAGGGGAGGATCTTGTCTTGACTTTTACTGCGGAGAAATTTGAAGCGTTTTGGAGGAGGAGCTGAGGAGACGGGAGGAAAAGGAAAGGTGAGTAAACGAAAGAAAACACCGACGTGAGAACTTGTTATGGATGAACAGCAGAGATCGTGCAGAGAACCCAGAACCCACCAATCAGAGAGCTCGTCAGAGCTGAGCTCGGCTCACACTCAGGCTAACCTGAAGCTCGGCGCCGCCGCTGCTGCGCAACATTCTCAGTAACGACTCAGGCCTAACGCCTGTAATTACACTGTAATTACCTACACATACTCAAAGGTCATGAGGCTGTACAGCAAACAGAAAAGTAATTGTACTGAAAGTACATTAAAGTACTGCAGTACTGGCAGTAGCTGCCCGAAATCTGGAGTGGATCAACCTTTAACCTTTAACCTTTAGCATCATGCACATCAAAGCAAGTGCGGATATAAATATAATCCACTCCATAATAATCCATAACACACGTCACAGCATACGCAGATGTGGAAATACTCGACTAAATACACTGAAAGTATCTCTATGTAAATATAACAGATTACACTGAAACCTTTAGTTACAGGGGAACTACGCCCTCACAGGCTGCATTAAAGTGTTCCCAGCTTCAGTGACCTTTAAAAACACCTGACACTGATGAAGGAGAGCAGGGAGGTGAGGAAGACTAGGATGTAACGTCCTGTGTTAAACAGGCTTTTAGCCGAGCTCAGCCCGAGTTCAGTGAGAACCCACAGATGTTAGGAGCATGCACCACAGAGCGAGGAAGAGGACGACGCAGGAGCCGCTGTCTGTGACGACTCATCACATTTTGCACTTGTTGGATCACAAACGCTTCAGTGCCGACCTTCTTACTGTTTATAAATGTGGGCGGAGCCTAAACGATGTCAGTATGTGACGGTTAAAAAAACCCGACGCACCCCTCTGTGTCAGTGTGAGGAAGTGTAAGTGCACGTTCAACCCCGGACAAGTCCCGATGTAAGACGTTTCCACAGCACGTCTCTGTTCCTGTGGACAAGGAGTCCACGCCGTCCTGCAGCCATCACACACAAAGGTTTGTTTTCACTTCCATCCAACAGTTTGCTTCACAAAAAACATCTTCTCAAACACATGATCTGTCCTGTTTTGTCCAGATGTGCTGAACAGCTGGAGGACACTGTGGTGCTGCTCATCGTGGACACAGACGTGGACACACGTTCCTGCTCTCAGCGACGGTCCGTGAGTGATTTTAACCCTTTATGACCCACCACAGAACCAAGTCCTCCAGAGCTTATCTTTATATCTTTACATGCTGTGGAGCCATTTGTGGGAGCATTTCAAGTTTCTATACATCAATACAACCATTACAGCCCAAATTTTAATAATATGTTTGCATTAAGTGCGCAGTAATTACATCAATTGCAAAAAAGTGTAATAAACTACAAAAAAAATTGAAAATCTTTTTTTTTTTGGAATATATTTGTAGTTAGAGAAATTTAAGAGGCTTATCACTCAAAACTGTAAATACAAAAAAGTTGCACAGAATAGTTTCCAACCACAGGAAATTTATTTTGAGTGTCTTCATAGTTTTATTTTTGAGATACACCAATTTTTATAAACTGCAGGAAAAACGAAGATAAATATTATAATGCAGATTTGCTAAAAAACAGCATCTGTATCAAAATAAACTATTTCCAGCAGTGCAGTTTGAGTTCCAAGCATCCCAGAAATAATAAAGAAAAGCATGAAGTCAAACATGACTTTTAAAAACTCCAGTACAGGCTTATAAGGTGAAGATAAAGATAAAAACCTACATTTTCCGCGAAAATGACGTCACTTACGGTTTCGGGCAGGTAATGGCGGACATGCGATCGTTCGCGCTGACGTCTATTCCAACATAGGAAGTGTTGATCAGCTGATTGGATCGGCAAAGCGTGTTTCTGGAATATTATGTTTTTGCTGCTGCAAGTGGTTTTTATGCAATTTTTGCAAAGCTATATGTGGAAGGAAACCGTGACCGAGGACAAGCTGATGGCATAACAAGTAAGTACAACTCCTCCGGTTTCATATGCAAAAAAATTTATTGCGCTAGCTTACGTGGTTCGGGTTCTACAGGGATTTAAAAATAGTTACACAAAACGGAGCGTGCCCGCTCCGACCGGTCTTAAAGGGTTGAAGACGTGCCAGCATTCCCGACGGTCCCAAACTAAGAATGTGACATCTGGAACATCACGCCGGCCAAAAAGCACAAAGACAGTTTTTGTTGTTCTTTCCTGTTTCACTTTGTTCTCATTTAGGCTCCAAAGAAACAAACAGAGGTTTCTGTGAGAGGGCTGCTCGCTCCACGTGTCCTCCACAGGTGAGGAGTAACACGCCAACAACACGCCTGCAGAAAACTCCTGTTCAGACTAAAAGTGCACAAGCAGCTGTGCAGTCGAGGACCTGTCACTGCATGTCTGAATTTAAATGAGCTGCGTCTGTGGAGCGATGACTGACAGGTAACGAGTCAAAGAACGGATTGAATCTGATAAAAACCCTGAAAATCTGCAGTAAAAATATCAGACGTGTGCACGGCTGGATCAGCTGCTCAGGAAGGTTCCAGATGTGAACTTACTGTCAGTCATGTGAAAGCCAACGGCGCCCTCTACAGGACAGAGAGAGCAGCTCCCCCACATGTGCTCTGAGCCTCTGATCCCCAAACTTCACAGTGAGCGAGTCCCCGAGAGAAAACGAAACACTCTGCAGGCATGTTTAACGAGTTTCTCTGTGTGTGTGTGTGTGTGTGTGTGTGTGTGTGTGTGTGTGTGTACCTCGGCTGATGGGGGTCACAGCTGGACTCTGGGGGCCCGGGCTGTTATGGCCGCCGTCCTGCGAGTCACTGAGGGTCCTCTGGGGTGGAGGGGGCGGGGTCTCGGGGGACAGGAGGGGGGGCGTGGCTGGTAGGGGGATGTCCGGGGCGCTCTTAGTCCGCTCCCTCTCAGCCCCCCTCTCCCGGCTGCTCTCCTTTCGGGGTTTGATGAGTTTGACTAAAGCTTTGGCTCCGGCCCACTGACTCCTCCTGCAACACACGGCAGCACGCTTAATCGATAATCAAGACCTGCAACACAGTGAGCACTCACACTTTTAAACACAATCAGGGCTCTGATTGCACGATAAAGCAGGAAACTGCGTCACTCTTTCAATTTGTATAGCGCCAAATCAAAGCACTTTAACCGACTATCAAACCTCCACGAGCATGTTGGGCTCTTTCATGTTTCCGGCCTCTGCGCTGAAACCTGCAGCCGCTCACCTGTTTGTCACAGGTGTGACAAACAACCTGGCAGCACGCGTGAGCGCTGAGTAGGATTCTGGGATTTGGTCTGTAGATGCGTATGGATACCCAACAGCTGATGCTGTGAAGTGTGGACTCTTACTTTTTAGGCGTGGGGTCGTAGAACTTGTACTGGTCCATGATCTTCTCCTCCAGTTTCTCCTTCTGACGACGGAGAGCGTTCAGCTTATCACTGACGAGACAGACAGACATCGGTCACAGTCGGCCGTTTGTGATCCCTGACGGCACCACGGTGCCGGGTGGAGTTTAGATCAGCGGTGTCAAACTCACTTTATGTCTGGCGGCCCACACACCAGTGCAACTTCCTGTCAGACGTTACAGATTCAACTGTTTTTCTGTCAGCTCGACTCGACTGTCAGAACAAAGATGACAGAAAAGTTCTGCTCGCTCAGACTCTCCACTTTATTTCACTGGACTCACAGAAAAACTGATATTTCTCTTTAATTGTCTGCTGTGGCAGCTGTTTGGGTTGGTTGCTGAAATTGTTTTGAGCTTTTCACTGAGACTCTGGCGTTTCCGTGGAAACCACACGCGTCTACATTTAAATAAGAGATGTGACAGTACGTCCGTTAAACCCCGGTACGGGGCCTCAGGTTAATGACTGTGTGTGAATGGCCATGAGGAGGTTTGAGTAGGAAAGTCCAAAACGTCTGCGTGTGCTTGTCTGTGATGAGCAGCAGAAGTATAATAATTATAAACAGCTTCACGTTCAGGCCTGTGAGACTCTATCAGACACTGAGCCGTGACTCTGAGCTGCACGTACACATTTCTGCATCTGACATTCAAACACACGTTTATCTAATATTCATCACTAGGGATGGGTATCGTTTAGGTTTTATCCGATACCGGTGCCAAATCGGTACTTTTGAAACGGTGCCGGTGCTCAAACGGTGCTCAAACCGGTGCTTAAAGAATGGAGAACACAAAATTGGTCCAAAAACCTCTCATGTTCAGCTGTTTTTTGTAAAAATATAACAATGTTAGCCTTTTCTGCAGCTATGGGGCATATATGGTATCACTCTTGGCTGGAAGCAGTGCAATGGAAAAAACACAAACTTTGTCCTAAACCTCTCATGTTTAACTGTTTTCCACTTTTTCTTTGGTCATTTTAGCCTTTTTAGCCAGGGTGAAGGGAGTATCTGCCATCAAACAAGAGGACAGCCGCATGTAGCTATGATGATGTTTGCTAGTTCACCTTACATGCATTAATGTAATAACGTGGTTAGCCTACTCAACGTAAATTAGCTACTCACGCAGAGAAGAACGGCTGCTGCTGCTGCCATCATCATCCGTCATCATTTCTGCTACACTGGCAGGGCTAGGGGCCAGGACTCTCCTCTTCGTGTTTTTGGGGGATGTTGCATAACAGGCAACCCACCCGCAGTAGATGTGCTCGGTGTGAGGTCTCGCAGCAAGCTATCAAATACGGCGCATTTCTGGGCTTTTAAAAAAAACGCTATGCGTCGCCAGGTGTTTCATCGGATTCGAGGTGTTACCTCCTTTGACAGTATCACAGTATCAGCTTAAAGCACTTGTTGCTGCTGAGTTTGCATATTTTGCTGTGAAGTACAGCCAGACTTTTGACCGCTTCGCCTTGGACATTTTTAATCTGTAGCTCTGCTCTAACAGAACGTACGTACCTGGCCCCGCCTACTATCCTCGGAAACGTAAAATGATTGGCTAAAATCTAAAGTGTATCACAGCTCAGGAAAAAAAAGCACCGAAATAAAGCACCGAAATGTGCGCTGCTTTTCGGTCTGGTTACTACCGTTTATGTCAGAACACCGGTACCCATCCCTATTCATCACTGAAATATAAGTTTTCTTTTAAGGAGCTGATTTTTATTCAGTGTTTTCATAAAAGTCTTATTTTACGGATTTTTTGCTACCAGCGAGAACACGTGAGGTTTAAGGACAATCCTCATAATTTCTGTCCTCAGCTTTTCACTCAAACACAGACAAACGCTCATTTTACATTTTCACGCTTTCTTCGCGCCCCCCCGACACGCTTGTATTTAAATCCAGCTCCCGTCTCTCTGTGTACCTGGCCTGTACCACTACACTCGCCTGCCCCCTTCCTTCTTTCACATAATGGTATGATCCCAGTCTGTCTTTGCATGTCATTGGCCGCATGATGTGCCCGTCAAAATAATGTCCCACCCCTCCCTGTGAGGATTCTCAGCAGGGCTGACGATTCAACTCCCCCACACTGACGGCCATCATTAACTGGCATGAAATTATCTCACCGCCAGATGTGGCCCACGGGCCGTACGTTTGACACCCCTGATTTAGATGGTCCAACCTGCTGATGAGATGGCAGGTGTGTGCCTGCAGGTGTGTGCAGCAGCCACGTAAAAGCTAAACACCTGCAGATGTGAGGACTGCACCTACTGACAGCTGAGGATAAACCGCGTTCGTCAGCGATCAGCTCGTCCTGCAGGACGTCGCCTGTCTGAACCTCGCGGCGGCTGACGAGCACTCACATGTAGAGCTTCTGCTCCTGGTGGTACAGCTCCTTGCTCTCCATGCTCCTCTCCAGCAGCGCGTGGTTCTGCTGACTCAGCAGGTTGATCTGACTCAGCAGGTGGTGGTTCTCCTCCTCCAGGTTCCCTTTGAGGCGACTCAGGAGCTGGGCGCACACACAGAGGAGGCGGTGACCACGCTGCAGCCCGTCAATCAGCCGTTTCAGAAAACCGTGCGCTTACCTCACAGTGGTTGTCTAGTTTAGTCATGGTGAGATCCAGCGTCTGGTGCTGCTCCATCAGCGAATCGTATTGCGCCATACACTGACTCACTTCCAGCTGGGAGGAGCTTAAAGAGCTCTTGAGTTCGTTCAGTCGCTGCTGGAGCCCCTTGCTCTGCTCCGCCTGCTGTGATTGGCTCTCGGAGAGTCTGAAGATGGAAGCAGAAGGTGAACAGTTTAAAGTCTGTGCTCACTGGCTGCTGTCAAGGGTTTTCATTGGCTGTTACTGAGCTCTGATGAGCAGCATCAGCTGGTAGCTCCGCCCTCTCATCCAAACATGGTCACTTCTGGAACCAACATGGAGGAGAAAACGCTAACACAGAAGCTTCAAAACATCAGAACCTAATGCGTGATGTCATGATTGTCCATCTTTGCTATACAGTCTGTGTGTGAAAACACATCACCTGTCCACATCTGTTTTCAGCTGGAGGTTTTCCTGCTGCAGGAGGCGGTTCTTCTGGATCTCCAGGTTTAGCTCCTCCTTCTCTTTCAGACCACGCCCCTCATGCTCCTCCCATTTCTCCTTTTGCTGTAGCAGTGCACAGTACCTGCAGACGTGCAGAGCAGAATGATTAGCCATGTCACATCACACACTTTAAATGAATTAAATTTTTTATCACTACAATCTTTCTAATCGACTCTCTGAACCACCAGCTACCGCTTCGCCACCCTGTACGACACTGCCAGTCACATTATGTCGTTCATTACAACAAGGAGAAACCTCGGCATGAAAAGTGGATGGTGGAACCTCAGGAATATGACAGCTTAATATCACCGTAACACACCAGAATGAGTCGTTTTCCTGTAAACAAAGTAAATTTTACTGTGTGTATCAGCTGACCTATAACATGTTTACATCACATCATGTCGATCTTCTACCCTCAGCTGGTGAATGAGGAGTTTGAAAAGGACATGATGAGAGAGGATTCACTGAAACTAAACTCTAATGAAATAGGAACGAGGCAGGCAACATGCAAGTGCTACAAACAACAACCTGCAGGACACAGCCGAGGTCACTTCAACCCAACGATTAGACCTCCTGCTCTTTATCGCCATTGTGCTGCGAACATCATTAAAACTCGCACATCATCAATGCAGCTGCAGTTTCAGAGTAAAACTATATTTAACTGTGAAAAGAGGAAGTCTCAATATGTCGGAGTTTGGCTGTCTCGAAGTGTCTCTCTGTGTAGCTTTTAAATGAAAAGAACATGCACAGAGTTGTTCTCCTCAAACAGAGGTGTTCACAGGTGAGTTTGTTTTTAGAATTAAATCCACTTCCACTCAGCACTACCAGCTGTACCACCCATCTTCAAAATTTAATAAATGCAAACAACACAAAATGCTTTTGAGTTATGAAGTACATATTCCTAAACCCCTGAAGAAACAGTGTTTGATTTTTACCTATAAATCTTTAGAAAGAGCCGTATTTGTTACATTTACTGAGATGAGAAGACCAACTTAAGTGCTGGGCAAGTAGACCATCTGGTTTCAGTGGTGGTAATAGATTACTCTTTGTGAGTAATATTCCAACACTGCCTGTATCACATCTTTCATTGTTCTGGTTTCTTGTCCAGAACCAGACGATGGGGGGCGCTTATCGCGGAGTGGGTGGGGCTGTAAAGTGGTATTTTTGGAAAGGTATATATAGATAAGTTGAGCAAATATAAGCAGAGTTCGGCAGGAAGAATAAGAGTTCCCGTTCTGAAGCCAGCAGCAGTCAGCTGTGTTCCAGCTGTTCTCTCAGGTGAGTAAATGCATCACACTGCCTGCACATCAAAGCCTTCAGAGCGAACAGCGATGTGACTGACACGGTGTGTAAACGCAGGTAAACGGAACTTTATTCTGTTTCCGAACTGTCCGCGTGTCTGCTCGCACTGAATCACGCGGACCGGGGACGTTGCCGCGCGCTGTTTGAAGGTGGAAGTTGGAAACCGGGAGTTCCGGGTCGTATTTCCACTTTAAAGCCGTAGAAGCCTGGAAACACCGACGATGGAAGCCGCTTCCGGATGATGCGCCAGGGCGGAAATGAGTGGACCTCTGACCACGTAACCGAAGAACTCGCGACTCCGCGCTCATTTCGATACAAATTCCGTAAATGTTTATCGTATTATTTGACAGAAATAAGGTTTATCAGGACTGCGCTCATTGGGTAACAGCGGGTCCGCCGCTAGCCAATGAGCGACCACAGTCAGAGCCCCGCCCCCACCCTTAAAGACTCCTCAGAAATCAGTCCGTGACGTCACGGCGGCTACAGCAATTATCGTTCGTGACGTTTCACAGAGCAGATTTCCCTCTTACCCGTCGCCTCAGGTGTGTCATACACGAGTCTGCGGACGTCTCTCCGTCATCGGTGCCATTTTTTCGCGGAAAAACCGAAATAAAAGTGCCGGAAGTTGCATACAAATTAAAACTCAGATATGCGAACGGATATTGATTTGAGGCTTTTAATTTGTCACAAGGTCCAACAATCAGGACTCTGCAGGCTTAAAGAAAACCTGCTTATTAAAACAATGAAACTGTGATCCTGAGCAAACTCACTGAGAGCTTCTGTCAGGTACAAATGTCCAGACACTTGTCCTCATACTCAGGCATCACAGCTGCATTCAGAGCACTGCATCTGTTTAGTGGGCCCTGGAGCAGGTTCAGAGATGTGACTGAGAACAGCACCAGCCACATCTGTGAGCCTCCTCTGGTCTTCATCACACTCCGAGTCACACCGAGGCAGCAGCTTTGACTTAAGTTCAGACCGAGTCAGAAGGAGTCGATCAAAGTGAAGAGTTACTGTTAGTGATGCTGTTAGCTTCCAGGACTGTGGGCGTTTAACCTGCCACAGGTAACATGTGAGGACTGCAGCAGAATAAAAATCATAAATCTGGAATCAAAGCAGATTTTTCCTGGCTGTACTTTACAAAGCAAACAGCACAATTTTCTGCGTAACCTCTGACCTCTGGACCTTCACTGAATATAAATGGTAAATGGCCTGTATTTGTATAGTGCTGCCCTGGGGCGCACTCACAGACTTTAACTGATGGAGCGATGGAGCACCTGGAGGGTCTCGTTGATTAATAACCATTTGACCAACTGCGCTGTTGTGTTAAACACAGCATGGCAATAACTACCAAACAGGCCAAGAACGCAGAATGTGAGTGTTGATGTTTCGACACAGCATCCCTGCGCTTACGCCCTGTTAACGCACTGAACTGATAACAGCTTATTCAGAGCAGATAACTTTCCGCCTGCTGTGCGATATGACCAAAATCTCATATCCCGTTATAAGACATCTATCGTCCCGATAACAATATAAATCACAAAAATGTAACATTTTCTGTAAATTCTGTGAATCTCCGGCAGCTCGACTTGTTTGAAGTGTTTCCAGCTGCGCGTCATGTAGCTGGAGTCGAGTGTTTTAACCGATGCATGAAACGATACATTTTTAGACATAAGTGGTAATGACCGCCGTTTTCTTTGTGAGTATTTATTACACGGCGTGCTGCCGGGAAAAGCCTGTTCTAACGTTTGAGTCTAAGGTTTATTTTTTAGCACCTGGCGGCTCTTTTTTACTTCTCATCCGTAAATAATCTGCTCTTTCACGTGATTCAGTTTATTTCGAAAAGTCTCAACAGGATCTTGAGCTTTTTTGTGAAAGGTTTATGTGGAACATAAACAAGCGGACACGCGATGCTGTTACCGTCGTTGTTGCTAACCACAACGCATAAAAACAGGCACTTGTCCATCTGTAGTGTGGTTATGTTAAATATAAGAGAAAGAGAGAACTTTAAGAAATTAATAGAGCCACTACAGTGACCATCAAAACCATGAAAAAATATTGCTGTAAACATTTATTTCGCGACACCACGAAACAAACGATAGCGTAAAATGAAACGATAGACGTTTTTATATCGTCATCTGATATATCAGAATCAGAATACTTTATTAATCCCGAAGGAAATTAATAAAGGATATATAACGAAATATATATCGTTATATCGAACAGCCTTAACAGGAGAATGAGAACATTTTTGTGTTTTCTAAAGGGTGCATTTAGTTTTAGAATATTCTGATTTGAATCATCGTGTAAATTAAAACAATATATTCATCATGTTTGCGCTCTGGAGCATTGATGGGACGTTAGTGAGATTCTGGCTCTTTTGCAGCGTGCAGCTGCCTCCTTCCAGCACAGTGATAAAAATCTTGGGTCGTGTGGATCCTCACATCATGCTGTTCAAAAAGCTCATTTCTTCTTGTGTTAGGTGTTACTCACACGGAGGATCTCAGACTTATCCAGCATGCAGAGTTCGGTGACCGTGTGCTTCCTCCTCCTCATCTTTCCCGTCAACGCACACGTCGTGGAAAACTTTGATGAGGTTTGTGCATCAGTGCGTTCATAAAGATGATAAGATGGTTTCTCTGTGTGTTTAAACCTGGTTTCTGCTGCTCTGTTGTGTAGACGTGCATGCAATACTTTTACAACGGGCATGTGCCAGAGTGGACTCCCAATGATCACGTCCACATCTGCCAGATGTTTAATAACAGGTAATGATCATATTAAATAAAAGTATTTTTTTATTCTGTTAAACTGCAGAGCTGGACTTGATGATCTGTCGTTACTATTGTGAACTTTACTTTTAAGATTCAGTCTTTCTAATTGACTCTGTGAACCACCAGATACCACTTTGCCACCCTGTACGACACCACCAACCGCATTCCCGTCTACTCTGCTTATGTAGTTGAGGATGGGAAAAGTTCAGAAACAGACTGGATGGTGGAGCCTCAGGTATACGACAGCTTTGTAAATGAGACCCACTCAGGTTTCTTCCACAGACAGCTGATCCCAGACTTCCTGACAGATGCTAAAGCTGCATCACACATTTAACATTTCAGTGAAGACTGTAAAAAGTGATGGCATTTGAGAACTTTGTGTATTTAACCCCTGGAGGGTCTTAGAAAAATGCATACACTATCGGACCTAGAGCCACAAATCGACCCTAAGACTCTCCAGGGGTTAATATTACAGTAATACGCCAGAATGAGTCGTTTTAATGTAAACAAAGTACTGTGTGCATGTAGATCAGCTGACCTATAACATGTTTACATCACTTCATGTCGATCTTCTACCTTTAGCTGGTAAATAACAATTTTGAAAAGGAGATGATGACACAGGATTCACTGATTTACGAACATCGTACACTAGACCCTATAGACCCTAAGGACATAGGAACGAGGCAGGCAACAGATGACGACTACAAACAACTTACAAAACAATACAAGGATCAATACAATCGAGGTCACCTGAATCCCAGCTCACATCATGCAGGTAAGAGAGGTCGAGCTGTTCTGAGGGGTTTGTCGTGTGTCTTATGCACAGTAAGATGTACACGCGTGTTCTCACATGTGGGAGACAGAACACGGTCCCAGGAACATGAACCAGAGAACACAGGAAAGAAGAAGACTTCAAACACAAGACCTTTAAAAATAATTCCGTTCTGTTTATGAGGGAAATGTATTCTACACAGCACTTTATCATAACCTGCTACGCTCTCATCCACCCACCAATCACATCCTTCTTCTGTCTCTACATCATTTTCCACAGGTAATGCTTCCAAAGCCACCTACACCCTGACCAACATAGTTCCTCAAAAACAAAAGCTGAATGAAAAAAAGTGGAGTCGACATGAGGCCAAACTCAAAGGTTGGGCCAAAAATTACTCCGTCTACGTTCTGGTCGGTGCGATTCCATCCAAAGGAAACTGGATCAAAAGAGATAACCAGCCAGGTGTCAACATCCCTGACTACATGTGGGTCGCCCACTGCTACTATAACAAGACATCACAGTCTTATGAGAGTGGAGGTGCCACAGCTAAGAATGTTGAGAACCAGATCTACGAGTGCACCCTGTCACAGCTTCAAGCCTTTCTTGGAAAACACAACCAAACAGGTCAGCTGTTTCACAACGACTGCTATGTGGAGCAGGCTGCAGTTGCGTCTGCAGCAGCAGGAAATCCTTGTGACATATAATCCAGAAATACTCACGAGATCACTGATCTCTGCAGAGTAATGCAGCTCATCCTTTCCTCAGCACTGCACACATGAACTCATGTAAACAGTTACTGTGATCTTAACTGTGTCGCACAAATGTCTGCATGTTTATGGTGCAGGTGAATACAAGC
>NW_005187726.1:121711-128376 GCF_000239375.1 Pundamilia nyererei
CTCTGACCTCAGAGTGCCGACGCCTGATGTTTCTCAGCTGGAACAAACACATGTAACCCCAGAGAGCGAGCAGCAGAGCGAGCAGCAGAGCGAGCAGCAGAGCGAGCAGCAGAGCGAGCAGCAGAGCGAGCAGCGACGCTCCATGCTCATCAGACCCTCTGCTCTTCATCGCCATCGTGACTGCAGCTGCAGTTTCAGAGCAAACCTCTATTTAACTGTGAAAGGAGGAAGTGTCATTGGGTCAAAGGTCGGCTGTCTCGAAGCGTCTCTCTGAGAGTGGTTCAAATTCATGCACACCTCGCAGGTATTAGCCTGATTTAAGGGGTCAAAGGTGAAGCTGACAGAACAAGTGACACAGACAGGAAGTGACACGGATGGGTAGATCAGCTAAAAGGAAACTTGCGGCTCAGGAGCGATCAGGAGCCATTTCCATGGTTACACTCGGCACCCTTTCTCCCACCTGTGCTGCTTCCTGTTACCTGAATCATTCCAGCGCTTCACGCCGACGCGTCCACTTACTTGCCGTGCAGCGTCCTGTGCTCGCTCTCCAGCGCCCTCTGTTTGCCCTTCAGCGCTGCGTGCTGACTGATCAGCTGCTCGTACTCGTGAGCCTGCCTCTCGTGAACGCTCAGCAGGCGCTCGTGATCGCTGAGCACGCCCTCTCTGGCTCGCCACGCCTCCTCGCGCTGCCGCTGCCACGACTCCACCTCCGTCTCCAGGGCGGTCACCTGGCCTTGCAGCACGGCATTCTGGGCCATAAGAGAGGCGCTCTGAGAGGAGAGGGTGGAGTTCTCCACCTGAGAGGACAAAGAGATGAAGCGTGAGCGTGATGGCCTGAGTGTAAACTGGGTCGAAGTTACACGTGCGTGAGCATGCCTGCAGCTTCGCCGTCTGCGTGTGCAATGCCGAGTTCTGCTCCTGCAGCGTGGTGGTGTGCCGCTGCAGCGCCGCCATCTGGTTGTTGAGGGAAGTGTTCTGGTTCTCCAGCTGCTTCAGCTGCTCCTTCAGCAGACTGCTCTCCGTCTGCAGGGAGGCGTTCTGGACCAAACAAACACAGTTTCACAGCAGTCACACAAACTCATCCATCAAATTAGCACAAAGCGTTTTTCACGTGTGAGAACATTTCTGAGGTGCTGAACAGGAAACGTTCCTGTGCTGCTATAATCATTAACAGTGATAACATCATTATTAATGATGATGATCAGAAACAGCGGCTCACGTTCTTCTCCACGTCGATCAGGTGATCTTTGATTCGCAGCAGTTCGGCCGTGGCGCTGCGGTCAGCCGCCGGGTGCTGCTGGGAGTTGTGGTTTACTTCCTTGTGGTGCTGATGTGAGGCGGACGCCGTCTGATAAGCCTGCAGCGGGAAAGAAAAATGTCAGACTGTCGCACAGCTTCAACTTTACAGAGGCAAAAGCGAGGGCGCGTTTCCTCACAGCTTCCAGCTCCGCATGAAGCGTCTTGTTGAGGGCGCTGCTTTCTTCCAGCTTCTTTTCCAGGCTGGAGATTTTCTCCTCCTTGACCTTCATGGTCTGCTGGACGGTTTCCTCCAGCCGAGACTCCAGCAGCCTGTACCTGCTGACATTCAAACACATCCGTGAGTCCCTCGTCAGAGATCCGCTTTAAAGTGAACAGGTGAGGTCGCGGGGTCGTACCTGTCCTCCAGCGTGTGCTCCTGCTGCAGCAGCTTCTCCCGGTTCAGTCCGATCTTCTCCAGCTCTTCGTTCAGTCGCTCCAGCTCGACCTTCTGCTGCTGAACGCTCAGCTTCTCCGACACCAGCTCCTGCAAAACCGCAACACAAACACCGCTGAAGGTCACGGGCGCTCGGCATCAGGCTCAGAGCGGCCGACGTCGCCGAGCGTCTGCAGTACAGCTGGGACATATTATACCTTTCACGGTAACACCGGTGTAATTTTAGGCAACGATAAGAAAATGAAACATCGCGATAGAACATGGGTAAAACACGCATGTGCGGTGCCTTTGTTTTCATACAAACATGGCGTAAAAAAGCACGGCGGTGGAGAACGAGAAGGCAAACAGACGAACCAGAACTGGTTTGTAAAAGTGGAGCAACCGCAGTGATGTGGAACTGGTTTGGTTTTCGTCAGAAAGCCACCAAAGCACAATGTTTTGTAGAACATGCCAGTGGGCCATCGTGGTGAAGGGAGGAAACACCACAAACCTATTTCATCATCTGAAGCAGAAGCGCTTCGAGTACAACACAGCTGTCAACGAAGAGGCTTCAACAAGCGCGGTGGTGAGACCAGAGAAGCTGACTCAACAAACAGTCGGCTTTAAATAGCTGCAGGCCTTAGCCAACGCTGGGGGGAACAAACTAACGCAGAGACGCATCGTTTAGGATATGATGCCCACTCAGAGTGTGGGGGAGAAGGTTTCACACAGGTGCATTTGCTCTGTCACATGTTTGTAGCTTTAATGCAGATAAAACAGCTGCTTGTTCAAGTGGAAATAAACTGATGATTTTTTTGCACTAATAAAGTTGAGTTATAAAGTATTTAGTCTCGCATCAGTTACATGGTGAGTTACATCGTTTGGCCACACTGCCCCGCCCCACTCTGCAGGTTTCCAAAGAGCCAAGAATGAACAGCTGACACAAGTTACAGTCTGTAACATGTGCGTTTTCAGACTTGCTGATTGGTTGTTCAGGACTCGATGTGGCGCTCACAGGAACCTTCCACACTGATGCTGTAAAGAACACCCCAGTGTTCAGTACCTAGCAGTGCAGCGCCCCCTGCTGGCCTTCTGGTGTATATGTCGGTAAAGCTGACCGAGCGCCTCGTCTTTGATTGAGATTCAGATTTTGATACATTGTTTTCATTTTACTGCTTTTTTTGCAGTTCTGAGAGCAAAGAAACTGATGAACCCTTTAAAGCCCACCACAGAACCAAGTCCACCAGAGCTGACCTTCATATTTTTACCTGCTGTCGTTCCATCTTTCAAGCTGCTACACATCAATACAAGTTTTAATAACATGTATGCATTAAGTCCGTAGTAACTATATACCCTGCCTCTTTGTTTTTACACATATTTACAAACACAGCAAACTGACTGAGTGTCTCTGTAGTTTTATTTTTGAGCTACACTCACTTTTATAAACTTCAGGAGAAACTCAAACTTAAACAGTGCAGTTTAAGTTCAAGTCAAACACGCTCCTCTGAAAGGCCCTGTAGGAAAAACTATGTTTCCCACAAGAAAAAAATGACGTCACTTCCTGACATGCCATAGTAAGAAGTGCAATGAACAGCTGATCGGATCTGCAAAGCGTGTTTCTGGATTATGACGTTTTTTACGTGCCTTCTGCAAAGGACGAGCTGAATGCATGTTATGGAAGTGCGGCTCCTCCGGTCTCACATGCAAAAACATTCCTGCGACAGCTTATGCAGCTGCAATTCTCCCGGGATTTAAAAGTAGTTACTCGGAGCGTGTGCGCTCTGATGGCAGCCTCGCGGTCTCACAGGCGTCAGCAGCAACGAGGAGACCGACACAGACCCACGAGTGACGCTTCCACAGCTCACCTGCTCAGATCCAAACTCTGAACTAGAATTTAAATAACCCGCCCAGCGGCGCCACGGACACCTGCTTAAACGAAGCTCCTCCACCCGCCCCTTCTCTCACCTCTCTGAGCGTGGCCAGCGTCCTCTTGTCGATCGTCGCTTGTTTCTGAAGCTCCTTGTTCTCTCGCTCCACCTCCTTTGCTTTCACCGCCGCCTCCTTCATTCGCTCCACCTCCTTTTTGAGAGCTCCTCCCTCCTTCGTGACCTCGGTGAGCCTCCTGGTTTTCTCCTCCAGCTCCGTCTCCTTCCCCTCCAGGAGCGTCCTCATCCTCCAGCTCTCCTTCTCCAGCTGCTTCCGGCCCTTCTCCGACTGCTCCAGGTCCAGCTGGAGCTTCTTCCTCTCCTCGTCTCCTTCCACTCGCCTCCTCCGCTCCTCCTTCAGCTCCTCCACCTCCCTCTTCAGGTCCTCCTCTCTGCTTTCTGCCTCCTGCCGCCTCCTCTCTTCCTCCACCCTCTCCTCTTTGCTCTTCTCCATCTCCTCCTCTATGTGATGCTTCTCCTGGTTCAGAGCTGTCAGGTTCACCTCCAGCCTCTCCGCTCTCTTCCTCTCTCCCTGCGCCTCCTCCCCAGCTTGATCCAGCCTCCTCTGCAGCTCCTGCATCTCCCTCTGTGCCTCCTGGAGCTCCTCTTGCACAGTGGTGAGGCGGGTGGATGAGGAGCGCAGGCTCTCCAGGGAGCAGCGGAGCTCCAGGTTCTCCTTGGACAGCAGTCCGTTTTCAGCCTCCTGCTTCGTCAGCCGCTGCAGCTCCCGCTGGCTCTCCTCCGCCTCCCGCTTCAGCCTGTGCACCTCCTGCTCCAAGGAGGTCACCTGTTTCTCCAGAGCCTCGGAGCGCTCACTGCACGCCCGCAGAGACGCCACCTGGAGGCGACACGGCACGTTACACTTATGCTGCAGTGAGACTCGTCAGAGAGGAGGAAGCGTTTACGTACCTCTCTGCTTAGCGCCTCCCGGCTCCTCTCCAGCCGCGCCACCTCTCGCTCCGCCTCCTCACACCGCCCCGCCCGCTCCCTCAGCCTCTCTGCCTCCTCATTGGATACTTTGAGCTGTGTTTCCAGGCTGGCCAATCGGGAGCTGGTGTCGGTGATGCTCTGGTGCAGCAGGCGGTTCTCTGATTCCACCTCGCGGACCCTCGCCACGCTGTTAGACTGAGCGCGCTCCTGAAGGGACGCCACTGCCTCCGACAGGTGCTGCTTCTCGCTCTCCAGCTCTGAGATCTGATTGGACAAACAGAAGTCAGCCGGTCTCTTCTGCGACTGACAGTGAAGGAGATGTTACCTGAGCGTGCCACACACCTGTCGGTCCTTCTCCGCCTTCAGAGCGTGCATGTCGCGCTCCAGACTCTGTTTCTCCTTCAGTAGCTCCTCCCCCAGAGCCTCCATGTCCTGATTGGTTATTTTCTCCTGGTCCAGTAAACCCTGCAGACGCTCCAGCTGAAACAAACGCAGGTGTTGCTTTTAGAGACAGGGGAGTGTTTCAAAGCTCACTGAGCTTGAATGATGCTGCAGGACGTTAAAACTGGACAAAAACAGTTAAAACTGTGCCGTTAAAAGACGAGACGAGTTTGTTATCAGGGTTTCACGTCGTCATGTTTACTCTCTGAAAGTTCCCCTGCAGCACAGACGGAAACACAAATACTGGACGAATGAAGGTTTACTGAGTGATGTTCATGTTTGCGTGCACGACTGGTGCACCTGGAGTCAGGTGGAGACACCGGCTTGTGTGTATGAGTTTTACTGTAAACCTTAACCGATGAGATCCATGTTTCTTTATTGATCAGCTGTGTTATCAATCAGTAAAAGTTACATGTATGTGTCTCATATCAGCATCTAGACTAAACGCTACACGCCTGCAGGACTGAGACGCGATGCATCACTGTTACTGTAAAATCAAATCACCGCTCAGATGGCAGAAATCAAAGTTTATTAAACTTTAATTAAAAAACAGAATCCCCACAGCAGCGCCTCGAGCCGGTGAACAGCAGGAGTGACTGTGAGTCCCACCTTGTTGCTGAGACTCTGGTTCTCCCGGTCCAGCTCCTGCGTGTGGAGCTGCTTCTCCTGCAGGAGGTGGTTCTCCTCCTTCAGCCTCTCTATGGACGCCTGCAGCTCCCGGTTCTCCTTCTCCAGCTTCAGCATGCGGCTGGAGACGCACTCGTTCAGCTCGTCGACCAGAGACTTACGGGCTGGGCGGAGAGAAGAGAGCCGGTTACCAGTGTACAGACGGGTGGAGGACAGACAGGCTGAGGACAGACAGGTGGAGGCTCACTCTCGGTATTGTCGTGGTTCTTGGTGAGCTGCTCGAGCTCCCAGCCCAGGTGAGCCGACTCGTTCATGCTCTGCTTCTGTCCGATCTCCAGCAGCATGTTCTCCTCCACCAGCTCCTCCAGCCGTCGCCGCTCGCTGTCCCGCTCCTGCAGACAGGTGGAGGGACAGACAGGTGGATGATGATTTTTACAGAGACCAGCGTTCTTCTGGTTTCTGCCCACTCTATTAATTGTTTATGCTTTTCAGGGTCCCAGGGGGCGGAGCCTATCCCAGAGGTCACAGGGGGAGGGGCGGTGTATAGACTGGGCAGGTGGCCAGCCCATCACAGACGTGTGTGCTGTTATACTGCATTTTATTATAGTTTGTTTATCACCTGAGCACGCTGATGCCATGTGACCGTTTGTCACAGGAAGTGGGGATTTTTTACAGGTAAAGGGGGCGTGATCGTAAACGATGATGATGAGAACTTCAGAGGCTGACCCTGACAGTAAGGGGAGGTGCTCTCATCCTACGTGTGTTAATATACGTCACACACCACCCAGCCACCATCTCGTCACAGAGAGAAAGCTTTGTGTCAAGAACATCTGGAAACATCTGGCGCGGTCACTGTGTGAACCATGTGACGGCGTGGGTCTGGGTCGTACCATCTCCAGGTCGTGGATCTTCGCCCGCAGTAGCAGGTTGTCTTTCTCCAGCGTGTGCAGTTTGTCACAGCGCCCCCGTGAGGCCGACAGCTGCTCCTCCAACAAAACCTTCGTCTCCAGCAGGGTCAGGTTGTCCTCGCGGAGCTCCTGGAGCGCGCACGCAAGCACACACACGCACGC
>NW_005187726.1:128504-130699 GCF_000239375.1 Pundamilia nyererei
CACACACACACGGTCAGATTAAGTGCAGAAATGTGTTCGGTGTGAGGACATAAACAGAAACATGAAAATATTAAAACCATGAAAATAATCGTTCACCCCTTTGTCTTTTTTTTCTGTCAGCAACGACATTAAAACCACCTGACATCACCAGGCCCCTCCCCCGAGTGGAGGTGGTGTGGATGCCACACACCTCTGCAGGTGTCCTGGAAGCTGTGCGGTGAGGTCTGTGTACATCACTCTCAGTCAGGCATTAACCGCCTGACAGAGGGCGCCGCCACGGAGGCGTGTGCAGGTCTGTGGTTAGGGAGGGGATCAAACATGAAAGCAGGACCCAGGTGTCCCAGCTGAACACCACCCGGAGCACCACCCGGTCTGCACACACTGTTTTTCTTATGCTCATCTGTTTACAGCGTTCAATTGTCGCTCCTTACACAGACTGTATGCAGAAGATGGAAATAGCCAGGTATTTGTCTGTGAAGGTTCTCAGTCATCCAGGTCATCGTAGTCTAAGGAGCTTGGAAAGAAAAGCGTCTGGACTTCAAGTTGCTTGAAGAAGTTTCACCTCTCATCCAAGAAGCTTCTTCAGTTCTAAGGTCAAATGGTGGAGAGTCCCAGATTTAAACCCAGTGGGAGTTTCCCCCCACAGAGGGACAAAGGACCCCTGATGAGCCTCTAATCACATGAGCCAAGGTGTGAAAGCAGGTGTGGGTCTGGGACTCTCCAGCATTTGACCTTAGAACTGAAGAAGCTTCTCGGATCAGAGGTGAAACATCTTCAAGCAACTTGAAGTCCAGACGCTTTTCTTTCCAAGCTCCTTAGACTAGCCCTGTATTTGACTCCCTTTTGGAGCCAGCCTGAAGCGGACGCCAGAGGACCCACAGCTTCCTGTTTCAGGCGGCGTGCGGAGGTGATGGTGGTGTTTGTCGGTGGCTTTAATGTGGAGGCTGCTCTGTGGTGAGACGCTCTGGTTTTACCTCCACTCGGGTTTTGTAGAAGTGAACGTCGTTGAGCTTCTCTTTGCATCTGCTCAGTTCGGTCTCCAGGCGGTCGACGCGAGCGGCTCGTTCCCGCATGGAGTCCACCTCGTCCCGGTACACCCGGGCGGAGCGCGCCTCGACGGACAGAGACTGGTTCTGAAAAATAAAACAGGAACACGTTATCGTCACTTCCTTCCTGTTATTAATCCAAACCTCACGATAAAAGCGCCGCCACCATCCAACCACTCTGTACGAACCCAGAGCAGCAGCCTGCTTAAACTTCTTCTATACAAACGCTCTGATCTCCTGATGCTCTGTAATCTGTTGGTAATTTAAATGCTGAAGCCGTGCAGGATTACACGTCATCCTGTTGTACACTTATTAATCTCTGCTGCGTGCTCAAAACCAGTTCATCAAACTGGGACAAAGTGACTGAGACCACTGCAGAGGGGGATGACCCTCCATCAGATTACATGTGAGTCTAATCCCAGCTCTGTGAGAGGACCGTGTTAGAAATAATCCATCGTGCAAACCATGTTCAGCTGGACAGAGCCGTCCTCCAATCACAGCCCACAGAGAGCAGGTCAAAGGTCAAACTGATCGATCCTTTTATGTAGAATATGGGCTCATCTTCAACCTGATGCAGCGTCGTTCCTGCTGAGGAGCGGTTCCAGCTGCTCCAGATGTTTCCAGCCTGTATTCAGTCACCGTCCGCCCTCACAGGCCGCCACAGAGCTCCGCCCCGAACACCTTCGCCTCATCAGCCGTCAAATGTTTCCACAGCTCCGACTTCTCCATCTTTCTGTTGCTCCTGGAACAACTTCATGGCAGATCCAAAGTGAGCAGATAAGAAATGCTCAGGTTGAACATTGGATGCTCTCTGTGGACCATCTTTAAATAATTACAGGCTCTGTTTTTGCTTCCTTTTAGGAAGCATCCCCTGCAGACGAGGATTCTCCCAAAAGCTGAGCACGACTCACACCGGGACGCAGGAAAACGAGCTTCCACAGAAACGCTCCTCACGGACACGTGACCGCCTACTGTGGCTCAGCGCGTCAGTGATGTGTGACTCGTCCTGTTTCTCACCTCCTGTTTTAGTCTCTGCAGCTCCTGATCCAAACGCTCAGCTTCATGCCTCGAATCCATCAGCTGCTCCGTCTTCTCCTCCCTGCACACACACACACACACACACACACACACACACACACACACACACAC
>NW_005187726.1:130719-134164 GCF_000239375.1 Pundamilia nyererei
CGCGCACCGTTAGTTATCTGACGGCAGCAGCACGCTCGCTCTGAGAGCACCCTGCTGTTTCAGTGGTTAACGTGGTCGAGGTCGTGTGTTAGATTTCGTGGCTCCGTTTGTCTCTAAACTGTTTCCTGTCGGTCACCAGTTAAACACACACGTCCTGTCAGCGTCGTTTTGGAAACACCATCGGCGTTCTGACCTTCATGTAAAAAAAACCAAAAACGTCATGTTTATGACCAAAAATGAGAGAAAGGCGTGTGAGTGTGTTCAGCAGAGAGCTGCCTGGGTCAGTGAGTAACGCAGGCGTGCCTGCTGTTAACCTCCAGTCACGTGTCTCCGCCCTGTGATTACAGCAGCGTGGTCGTGTACACACGGCCTGTGAGATGTGCTGGAGCCTCGTTAGCATTAGTGTGAGGTAAACATTACAGCTCGGGCTCGTCAGACTTTATTGGACGGGCGTGGTTGAAGGCGGAGACTCACAGCTCCTGTCTGTATCTGCGGAGCTTGGCTTTGGTGTCGGCGAGCTCCACGGACAGATGTTGCTTCTCTTCCTTGGAAAGCGCCGCCCCGGCCGAGCCGCCATTATTCACTCCCGCCCCCACGGAGCTCCGCCCGTGCTCTGGGCCGATCGTGCCCAGGACCCTGCACCCGTCCTGGGGCTGCTGACTAGACAGGTAGTCCCTCTCCTGGGTCAGGTCCACAATCACCTGTAAGGCAGGTGTCAGAGTGGGAAACGTGAACACTTCAGGTGAAATATGTTGAATCTCGTGTCAACAACAACAACGGACGTGAGATCGATGCGATCGGTCCAATCAAAGCTTCACACGTGACCTGCAGTCCTTTAAAGCTTAACCAGACAAACGTTCTGACCACACACTGAATATAAGCTACTGTGACCTCCCGTCAACAACACATCACAGAACGTCACATGGATCATTGAAGGCGACCAATCACGTTATTCTGAGACGTTACAGTTTTATCATCTCTCCTTCAGTTAAACACGACCTTCAGACTCAGCGCCTTGTTCACAGACATCACGGCGTCTGCGTCACGCTGACGACATGTGTATAAAGCTGCGTCTGCGAGCGTACCTCGCTGGCTTTGTCTCGCTGGTCGATGAGCTGCCGCAGGGACATCGCCATGTTGCGGGACAGAGGCTCGAGCTCCTCGTGGATGATCTCTGCTCCTTCCTCCAGCCAGGACAGGTCCAGAACATTCAGCTGGTTATGGGTCACCTGAGACACACACACACACACACACACACACACACACACACACACACACACACACACACACACAATGCAGCTGAAATTTAGATTTTAAAGTTTCTAAACAGTTTCCTGCTCATGATGATGTCACAGTGAGTGTTACACCTGCTCTCTGGTTCAAGCCTGGTGCTGATAAACCTAAACCAGAGGAGGGGTGTGGCCTCTCCTCAGGTGGTTGAGCGGTTTAGTTGGCTAATAAACAGCGACGGTGGTCGTCCCGTGCTGGTTTCTGAGGGGTCCCTCCCCTTCAGCCTCTGCTATTGATACAAAATGATTTCTAAAGACTCAAGTTCAAAGACGTTTTAGCGTCACAGTCGACACAGACGCCAGCAGAAGGCCACGTCTCTGCTCAATGCAGGTGGCGTCCTCCTGGAGGCGCCAGAGGACAGTCTGCAGGTTAACCTGAACGCTGTGAGGCTGACGTGGGTCAGCACCTCCAGATGAAAACAGGCAGCAGGTACACACTAACGTGAGGGCGCTGCTGCTGCAGCGGCTCCACCTGGGACAAACTTTCCCGGGTGGAGACGCTGCAGCAGCACCATGTGATCAGTGATCAGCAGTGAAGCTGCTCTCAGCAGGTTTCAGTCACCTCCTGGATGTGAGACACGATGGCAGCCTGAGTCTGGATGTCCAGCAGCTTGATCTTCTCGATCATCTCCTCCTTACGCTCACACTGAGGAGACACACACACAGACAGACACACACAGGAAATGAAGGATTAAAATCAAATAGCAGCTGTTGCTTCTCTTGTTTGTTTGGTGGGTTATTAGTTATTTAGTTATTCAGCATCTTTAAAAACAAGATGACAGACGTCAGAAAATTTAAGTTAAAAATGAAAGTGTGTGTTACACATTAACAGCACAAAGAGTAAATAAAAAAACGACGTCACATAAAAGTCGAGATGGTAAATACGTCAGTAACAGGTGGACTCGGACGTGAGGGGCTGTGCAGTTTATATCCACGACCCAATAAACACTGATGATGTAACTGCATGAGCACACGTCTGCTTTCTTACATTCAAAGCACAAAAATGAATCTTTGGTTTCTGCTCTAAACTCACGTCTGTCTGGCCCACACATCGCAGACTAACTGCAGTTTTTAAAATCCAGCGTGCTCGACACGTCCGGGCTGATGATGTCAGACGTACAGCAGCAAAGCTCAGAGAAATCAAAGCATAAAGGTTCAGGCGGGAGGAGGCAGGTGTGCAGGTGAACGTTAGCAGGTACAGGGCTGAGGGCAGCGTCATCCTCACTGATGTGCTTCTACCGTTAGTTGTCAGGTGTGTGTCTGAGGGCGGGGTCACAGCTATTTAATGCAACAACAACATAATTTCCCTGTGGTTTATCCTCCCTCCCTGTTCCCCTCATGGCCTTCCTCTTCCCGGGAACCAGTCGAGCAAGTGCAGGGAGGGAGGGAGACAAAGGGGGAGAGGGAGGGAGACAAAGGGGGAGGGAAATTAGGAAGCTGGGAGAAACAAACAGAGAGAGGTGAGAAGAAGACGAGGTCGCTGCATTCAGAGGGATGGGAGAGCTGAACAGACCGAGCCCAGCTGTCAGCACAGGTAAACTCAGCTCGATACATCTGGATAAATCACTTCCAGGGAGGAGCGGCTTCCAGCAACACGCTAAATAACCTGACTATGATCAGGATCCACGGGGTTAACAGAAAAACAATTGACTGGTGTTTAAAAGAGCGAGAAGCCCCGCCCACATCCAGTCCAGCCCTCGTCAGCAGGAACACGAAGCGACGGCTGTGCTCAGACATGCAAAACGACACACACACAAACACGATTCCTGGGAGAGGCAGTGTGTGTGTGTGTGTGTGTGTGTGTGTGTGTGTGTTACCTGCACAGCACAGCCCAGAATCAGCAACAAAAGCCTCTTCAGTTCCTCCATGCTCTTTGCTGAGGGAACAAAACAGAGAAACTCGTGGTTACAGTCACGCCACGGCTCGATACACGGCGCCATGATGTCACGCCACAGCAGCAGCGAGGTGCGGCAGTCACGCCGTCCGACCTCTGAGAACAACTGAGAAATAAATACAAACCACTTTTCAATCACACACTCTGGTTTAAATCCTGCATCTTCAGCAGAGCGAAGGGCTGATAAAGTCTGTAAAGACGAGGCTTAAAGCACGAAAGCTACACAACTCTGTCACACACACACACACACACACACACACAC
>NW_005187726.1:136635-137593 GCF_000239375.1 Pundamilia nyererei
CACACACACACACACACACACACACACACACACACACACACACACACACACACACACACTCGTATTTATCCACAGCCTGGCACTGATGGCACAAAGCAGACCCCACCCTGCCATGTGACCCCAGCTCAGCGTGTGCGGGAACGTGTCAGAGCTGAGCCTAAAATCCACCAACGTTTCAGGAAAAGTGGAAAATTAAAGCCAAGTTTACAAAGTTTGAATCGTTTATCTCGATGCTCTGAGCCGTTTTCACGCCTGCAGCTCTGAAAGAAGGAACTGAGCATTTCCATGTTCACACGTCGGCCTGCAGCTGATACGTTGGTCCTGGTTCTGGTCCACAGATCCTAGACCAGAACCAGAACCTGCAGCTGTTGCAGAAGCACATGGAGGAGATGAAGTGCACGGGAAATTCAAAAAGGTTCCCGTGCCCCTGCATCAGCTCCAACTTTGGTTTCAGTAAAGGAGACGATCGAGATGGTCTGCAGGTGGAGTCTGTCGATGCGCGGTGTGACGGGACAGCAGGCAGCTACAACAGAAGAAGAAGAAAACATGGCTGCCAGGCGCTCGACAGTACAGCGTGGAGAGAGACAACATTTCCAGGAAGAAACCTCTTTAAAACAAATAAACAGCAGGTCACATGACTCCACATCTGTGGCAGAGACAGTCTGAGGTGTCTCTGAGCTTCCAGAGAAAAGTTCGTTCTTATACTTTTGGTCAGGAATGTGCATCACTGATTAACGACATCATCACATGTAGCGTCACTCGGGGTTGAGTTATGTTTGTTATCAGTGACCGGCCTGGTCAACGTCTGTGGCGAGACGGCACAGTACAGACAGGAAGTGTCTCAGTGACCTCCAAATTTAAGATCACTGTTTAAATCAACAGCTAGGACTTTGGGGTCACCAGGGGTCAGGGGGAGGTTTATCTGAGTTTGACGCACACCACAGGTAAGCTGAGCTGA
>NW_005187726.1:161042-180041 GCF_000239375.1 Pundamilia nyererei
ATCCCAGCAGCTTTATTTTGTGTCTCTGAAAGCAGCTGAGAGTTTCACGGCTGTGTTTGGTCATCGTCTCGTTTCTTCATCATCCCGGCAGACGGCAGCAGACAAACAGTGTATCACCCCAAAAACACCAACGGGAGGTTTGGTGTCAAATGTCCCACCAGAGGAGAAAACGCTCTAGACCATGTTTACTCCAACATCAAGCATGCATATAGAGCCATATGGAAAAGATATATATAAATCTTATAAAGTTTGTATCTGTCTTGTATGAAACTTGTATGAAAAGCATACAAGAGTGAAAACACATATAAGATCCCTTGAAGAATTATATAATGAAACTTGTATGTTTTGGATACTTACTAAAACAATATATGAAAGTAATGAGAAAGTGGCCACTTTCATGAGTAAATAATATATGTTTTTACTATTTCTTTTCCATATGGGGAGCCATACCCCTCCCCCACCTCGGTCAGTCCGACCACCTCTCCTTCCTGCTCTCCCCAGCCTACACCCCCCTCATGCGCAGTGCCCACCACAAAGACGGTTACGACCTGGCCTGAAAAAGCTCTCTCCAAACTACAGGACTGCTTCACAGAGACAGACTGGGACATATTTGAACACCAGGACCTAGAAACCTTTACAGGATCAGTACTGGACTACATAAAGTTCTGTACTGCAAATATGACTGTGGACAAAAGCATTCAGGTTTTCCCAAACCAAAAACCCTGGATGACCAGCGAGGTCCGCTCACTCCTCAAAGCCCGCGATGCCGCCTTCAGGTCAGGTGACAGAGCTCTGTACAGGGCTGCTCAAGCTGACCTGAAAAGGGGGATTAAAAAAGCCAAGACAGACCTCAAAAGAAACATCGAGTCCCAGCTGTCCAGCAACAACACACAGGAGGTGTGGCAGGGAATGCAAGACATCATCAACCACAGAGGCTGTGAAAGCAGAAAATCTGAGTGTACAGCTGGCAGAGGAAATAAACAGCTTCTTCGCCCGCTTTGAAACATCACAACAGCAACACTCATCTGCTTCAGCCCTGCTCCCATCCTCACCCTCACCTGGTTCCTGCACCGCTCCACTCACTGTAACAGAGCACGATGTCAGACGTGTGCTTCTAGCAGTGAACCCCAGGAAGGCGGCCGGTCCAGACGGAGAAGGTGCTAAAAGCGTGTGGCCACCAGCTTACCGTCATCTTCACCAGAATCTTCAACCTCTCACTGGATCAGGCAGCCATCCCATCCTGTCTAAAATCAGCCACAATCATCCCAGTGCCAAAGACGTCTCCCATCTCCAGCCTGAATGATTACCGCCCTGTGGCCCTCACACCGGTAATCATGAAATGCTTTGAGAGACTAGTCCTTCAGCACATCAAGGATTACCTCCCCCCAGAAGTCGACCCCCGCCAGTTTGCATACCGCGCAAACAGATCCACAGAAGACGCCATCGCCGCAGCCCTCCACACTGTGCTGAGTCACCTAGAGCAGCGGCAGAGCTACGTCCGAATGCTCTTCGTGGACTACAGCTCAGCCTTCAATCATCCTGGACATCCTCATCACCAAACTGGTCACTCTTGGTCTCCCTCCTCTCACATGTGCCTGGATAAAGGACTTTCTTACAAACCGGCCCCAGACTGTAAGACTCGGCCCTCATCTCTCCTCCACCCGCATACTGAGCTCCCCACAGAGCTGTGTGCTGAGCCCCCTCTTGTATTCTCTCTACACCCACGACTGCAGCTCGACCCACAACAACACTCTCATCATCAAGTTTGCTGATGACACCACGGTAGTCGGACTCATCTCAAAGGGAGACGAGGCAGACTACAGAGAGGAAGTCCTGAAGCTGGCAGCCTGGTGTTCAGAAAACAACCTGACACTGAACACTAAGAAAACCAAAGAGCTCATTGTTGACTTCAGGAGGCACAGCACTGACTTGGCCCCCCTTTACATCAAGGGGGAGTGTGTGGAGAGGGTCCACACCTTCCGGTTCCTTGGTGTCCTCAGGAGTAGGTGCATCAGCACAAAGACCCACAGACTCAAAAACAGTTTCTTCCCCAAAGCCACAACCACCCTGAACTCACACATGCACCGATAACACTGCCCCTCCCCACACACACACTTTTTTTTAAACCGGCCTGTATATTTGTACATTTTATATATATATCTTTTCCCTCTGTTAATACTATCCATGTAGTCCTGCAGAACTGTGCCCCCCCCCCAGCATGTTTTCACTGAGTAGGAGATGCTCTGTATCTCATTGTACAGCTGTATAGTGACAATAAAGGCATTCTATTCTATTCTATTCTATTGTGAGGAGCACCTGATGGTTTACAATGAAATGATGATGAACTGTGGCCCGACAGTCTCACTGGAAGCTTCAGCATGTTTTAAATAAAGTTTGAAGGTCTGGAGAGAGCTCACGGTTTCACCATCACGAGATGTTTCTGTGTCACACGCTGGTGATGAAGCACCTTTCTGAGGCCATCAGGTGGGACTGAACCAACTGATGCTAATCTGCACCGAGCAGCAGGACTGTGGCGCCCCCTAAAGGGAGGCAAGAGTGAGGATAGAATTTCTTCAGGATGATTTTTTTTATTGTTTTTTATTTAAATCGATTCTTTTGTGATCTGAATGTTTGTGTTCATAATCAATGAAGATCCTGAGCTGCTGTTTGAAAGACTGATTTTATTTATTTAAAATTTGTAAATACTCGCCGTCCTGTTTGTAATGAGTTTAACGCAGGTTTTCTCCTGAAACGACCTCACGTGGTGAGCAGCAGGGAATCCTCTCGCTGCGCCTGCGCACTCTCTGATTTTACTTACAGGTTTGAAGGATCAAAGCAACGGAGCCGCAGTGGCGCACGCGCTGTGACGTTTTTATGCCTGAAACTTTCATAAACACGTCAGCGTGCTTCAGTCTGACATCACTGCGCTTGTCATCAGTTTATCTCGTTATACCTGTGGAGGGAGGAGGGGCGGGTCACACCTGTGGTCCTGCACCCCAGTTTTCTCTCTTTGTGTGTGCTTTTATTCTGAAAGGAAACCTGAGCTCACGGCTTCACACGAACACCGGAAGTCCATCAGACACGCTCACACCGTGTGGGAACAGCTCCACCCTGTGGCGCACTCACGCTACTACACGTCACAGAGCGCAACGCTGTACGGCTGCGCAGAAAATCCCGCTTCTTTCTGAACGCTCCTTTATTTATATTCCACTGTGGTCTCTACTGTGGATCTTTATTTTATTCATTTCATGTTTTAGTTCTATTTCATTTGCCATTTTTTATTTTAATTGGTTTTTTTTTACTGTTCTAATTTTATGTTTTCTATTTTTCTTATTCAATTAATTTACTTTTGCATATTTTTGACTTAATTAGTCATATCTAATTAAGATATCTTTTCATTTTTAGTCTGTTTATTTTTATTTACTTGTTCGAGTGTGAATTTTCGCCACTTTTGTTCATTTTGTATATATTTTATTTTTATTTAGTCTTCTATTTTATTTTCCATTTTTATCTTTCAGTTTTATTTACTGGTTCTTATTATTTCTTGATTTCAACCTGCTGAGATATACTTTTATTTTGGAGGGTGGCCCGGTGTCCTCTGATTTTGACTTTCTCTTCTTTTCCTCTCTTCCAGAGTTAACTTCAAGTCTGAGTCTTTTTTTTTACATCTTGTTCACAAGTTTTACCATATTTAGTGAGACTCATGACTGTTGTAATTGTTTTAGTGGAGAAGAAGAGAGAAAAAGAAACATTAAGGATAAATAAGTTAAATTAAATTAATCATCTACAAAGTGCAGTAGAAGTACAGCGATAAGAGACTACAGCGCGAGCTCGAAACTCATGCAGGCTCCTACAGTTTTCATTGCTTTTCGGTTTTGTGATGAACACATTGAATGTACTGTTTGAATTAATGTGTTATATTTAAATCTTAAATGTGTTAAATGTGTACAGTTTAGATCACCTTTAGCATATACACTCGTGAGAACAGGTTTCCCTACATAACGAGTCTTATTTCTCCACAGGAAGGTAAAGAGCATCATTACAGTTTTTTCTCCACATGCAGACACAGAGCTGCTATTGTTCATGGTGAGATTGCCTCTGCTTTGGTGAGCAGAACTCTTCCTCTTAAGGAGAGATCTCTCTGAGGATAGGTTCCAGATTTAAGGATGTCCTTCTTTGCTGATCCTTCGTAATTATTATTCAACATCATTTAACTTGTATATTACAAATAGCTGTACTGGAACATTCCTTCACAGCCATAAGTTCACGGTCGTTAATATTCAGATGTAAGTCATTCATTCATCAGTAAAACAGGACCATCAGGCAGCTGAGTGATGATCAGATTTCTGTCCAGCAGTGAGACACATATGAGATCTGATGTGGTCTGCTAAGAGTTGGACGAATGGTAAAAAGAGGTACAGAGAAGCAGGCCATCCTTGTCTGACACCGTTAGTGTCACTGAGCTGTTTCTGTAGAGTCTCTGTGGATGAACAAAAGCCAAGTTTATGTAAGGACTGTAAAATGAACTGGTGTTTATAAAGATCTACAAATAACATGAATCCACTGTCATCAAAACGTTGACAGCAGTCTAAAACGTCCAGCACTGACCTGATACTGTGGGTTATTTGTCTGTTAGCCATAAAACCTGATTGTGTTCATTATGAGGGAAATCCGTTTTGAGCCTCTTTGCTGAAATTAGAGCTAAAGTCTTATAATCCTTATTGAGCAGGCAAATAGGCGCCAATTATCTGGAAGTAAACTGTCTTTATTGGGTTTGGGAATGAGAGTGGGCGGTCCCTGAGTCATAGTGGGGGGAAGACTTCCCTCATCAAGACTTTGCTCAAAAACAGGCCCAGCTCAGCAGCAAAAACCTTAGAAAACTCTTCAGTTAGACCGTCCATTCCTGCTGATTTGTTATTTTTGAGAAGATTAATAGTGCTCAGCACCTGCGATAGTTCGATCACATAACTATTATTTAAGGTCTTTGTAGGAATGGAGGTCAGGAAGGAATCTGCCTGTGAGAAACTGGATCTGTAAAGTTGTTTGTTGGATCAGAAGTTGGCTGTTTCGGTCCTCAGTAACAACCACACTGATGTTTAACTTGACAACAGTGTTAATGGTGCAGCGATGTTTTTCTAGGTTGAGGAACTAATTTGTTCACCTTCTGTCATCAGGATGTTTCTCTCTCCAGATATCAGTGAGATGAAAGCAGAGAGATCAGTTTGTTCTGTGATGTAAACCACGTGGCCATTTATCCATCAAAGATGTTATTGAAATGTCCTCCAACTTCAACTCAAGTCAGTCACCATAGTAACAGACTCTGAGATGGCAGGTGATTTCTCTGACTCCTCCCCTCGGCTGCACCTGAACCAGCTGACTGAGTCATTTTACCCCGAGCGCTGGATGTGAGAAGAGGGATCCTGTGAAGATGCCTAAGGGTTTTTCAGGGGAGGTCCTGTTAACATGCATAAGGTTTTGGGGGTAGAGGGGAGACCCTAGAAAGCTGTGGTACGGGGTCAGTGCTGTGAGCTTGGACGAACACGGGGGATTTCAGGAGAACCCTGTTAACTTGGCTAAGGCTTGGGGTTAGGTGGGAGACGCTGTCAGCTTGTGCTCGGGGGTTTGAGATCATGAGAGTTTGTGACTTTGATTCTGTTCGGATTAAACAAATGCAAATAAAATATAATAAAGTTTTCCATTGGGGCATGCAGCCTCTGTCTCTCGCCATACTCACTGTTACAAAAGCACGAGTTTAACTAGGACGTCACCGTGGTTTAACACATTTTCACACAAACACACAGGCGCGTCATAAACAGACGGCATTTTTGTGGCCATCAAAAGTAAACTTTGTTTGGATAAAAAAACCAAAAGTTGGATAAAAATTTTGTTGTTCTTTTGCATGATCACATATTTTTTGGAATTATTGAAAATTAACGAGTTATGAAATATCATAACTTTATTATTAATATCACAATATTATTAATATTATATTTTTGTGACTGCTGTTTTATTATTTGCTTTATTACTTCCTATGTCATCAATCGTTTTATTGGGGTCATAAATCACTCGGTTGGACATACGGGGTATAACATTGATCCTCTGCAGGTGTCAGGCTATGATGGGCTCCTCCGTCTCTTAGAAACTCATTTGTGTGGCATCGTATTTGATGCAGAACAGCTGATTGTTCTGTAAATCATTTAAATGGTTATAAAAAAACTCCTTGGTTGCATTTTTAGGTCAATAGTTGCAAAAATAATTTGTCAAACTTGTGTTAACGAGTGTTTAACTTTGTCATTGTGCAGCAGAAGTGTGAACCTTATCTCAGCTGAACAGTGAAGAAGCTCTTTTTGCAATTTTTTTATTAGAAAAAGAAAACAACACAGAACTTGCACTTACTGAAATACAGTGAACATTTCTTCATTTTCCTGAGTAAACATACTTAGAAAAGCTAGCAATCAGAGGACAGGGATGAAGAGTTACTCCAAGAACAGCTGATATAATAGGAACATATCCAGTCCAGAAAGCTTCCAGCTCAGGACAGAAAAACATGTGGCTAAGGTGACAAGGAGAGCCGTGGCATTTATCACATTTGTTTTCCACTTCCAAATACAAGTCAGAAAGTCTAGACTTAGAGAAATGCGCCCTGTGTAAGACCTTAAATGGAATAAGTCCAAGACGAGCACAGGAGGTGGAAGATCGTACCCTCGCTATAGCCTGTTCCCAAGACTCCTCCTGTATTTGAATTCCTAGTTCTCCTTCCCATGGACACTTGAGTGGTTACTAAAAGACAGGATAGTATCATAGAGTTTTGAAATGGTTCCTCTGTGATGAGGAATAAATGATAGCGTAGTTTCCCACTGCTGTTCTGGAGGTAAAGAGGAGAAAATTTGGGAAACACTTGGCAACAAAATTTCAAATTTGAAAATAGTGAAACAAATGGGTGATAGGGAGATCGTACCGAGAAGACAAGTTGGGAAAACTATCGAAAACACCATCCACAAATAAATGTTTGAACTGTTTTATACCCTTGTCACACCACACTGAGAATGTCGAGTCCAAGAGTGAAGGGGGAAAAATGGTTGTCGCTTAGAGGACCCGAGGAAGACGGCATTACAAAATTAAAGTGACGTCTAAACTGAAACCAGATCTTGAGTGTGTTAAGAACCACCTGATTATCAGTGTACAGAGAGGGTTTACGGGTAAAGAGAAAAGCTGGTAAAGAAGAGCCCTTACATGATGATAGCTCCAACTTACACCACGACGAACCAGAAGATTTTAGCCAGTAGCAAATAGTGATGGGATTTCTGGCTCTTTTTAGAGAGCAGAGCTACTAGATCACTTAAATTACACAACTGAAAGCATGTGTGTATTGTTTGTGTATTTATACACAAGCACTCATATATATTCAAATAATTAAAAAAAAAAAAAGTTCATTTACCTGTTACTACCACACACCAAATCCAGTCGTTGGTACTTGCTGGCTTGTGTAGCCACTAGGTAACAAATGCTCAACACTGCCCCCTAGCATCCTGGAGCACTTCTGTTGTGTTTTGTATGCGTTTTGGAGTTTTTACACTTGGCCAAGTCTTTATGCTGGTAGTTTTATGTATTAAAATGTTTTTGTAATTTTTTTTTTCATAATTGTGTGTAGTAGCATAAACCTGTGGTTGTCAAATCTGTGGTTCGGTTCACTAAAGCCAGCTGGTTCTTTAAATTTGCATCCCTGCCTCTGGACTCATTTAAACACACCACTCTGCTCTGGTCCATTAATATAATCAATACAATAATTGTCACCACTGTGTGACAAGAATAAAACAACATCCTCCAAACCTGCAGCAGGAGAATAAAAACTGTTCAGAGTTCTTGATGTTTCAAACTTTTTAAAACTAGCAGAGTTTTAAAAAGTCTGAGTGAGGAACTTTCCATTTTCCTGCAAATTGTTCCTATATAATTTGCTATTATTAATACACACAGCATCACAAGCAATTGTTAAATTTTAAAACTGCAGTCACAGTTTCTCATCATTTCGGACCACCAACTGCATTTTATTTCATTTTATTTTATCCATTTCATCATCCACCTTTTACCAGCTTGTCCTTCATTTGCGTTTTGTATTTCCAACCTCTGAAATTTCTTCCCGTCTTGTTTTGTGTGTTTGCTCCTTGAATTGAGAGCTCTGACCTTCTGTCCTTCTCTCTGCTGTGTTTCTGTCACATCCACTTCTCTCTGACTGGGATTGGCTGCTCAGCCTGAAATGTTCTGCAGGAAAACCAAGACTCATATTTCTGATGACTGTAAAATGACTGTAGGTTGATTTTTTTTTAGAACAAGTCACTGAAAGTCGCTCAGTTTAGTTTTAGATTATAATTATAGATTTGTATACATGTACCAAATAAATCATTGTGTTATGGAGTAAATGGAGACCTCTATATTACATTTACCCATAATGATCCATTCTAATGAAGCTGAGAGTTTAGTGATTCACCAGGTTTACTTATCCCCCCCCAAGTTTAGGAGGATATTATGAAATATGCTAAAATACATTTTATTAATACTAGACCGGGGGTCTCAAACTCAAATGAGCCTCAGGCCACTTCTGGCACCGTCATCTCATTGGAGGACCACTTTAGTGTCCAAGTAGTACAAACACAAAAACACCGTCTAATATTTCCTAAAATGTAGTGTTTTGTTTGTTTTATTTAATTCCAAATATTGTGTAGCAAGACAAAACTGCAAACATGAACGCAATATTTTTCTCACTCTTAACTATCTGAAGCCTTTCAGTTTCATTTGTCATATGCAAGTTAGCCCAGGGTCAACATGGCAATGAAATGTATCTGACGAGCAGAAGACAGTCACTCAGCAGTATAGTACAGTAGTTTCACTGAACTACCAAATAAACAGCTCTTTCTGGCCAAACACGTGGAAGCACTTTTGCTACAATTTTGTTTGTATATAACAAAATAAAAATGCAGGCATAAGTGTGCACATTAGTTTTCGACTGCAAGTGAAAATTGTTTTCTTTCCAAATAAATCTGTCACTGAACTAACACAGCCAACCCCTCAACATGCTTACCTCGGCCAGGTCCGCGGCTCCGAACCATACTAAAGGGACCTCTGGCGAATACGTCGGGTTCGTGTCGGCTCGTAGCTGAAAACTAGCTTTACTTTGTTGTCTGGGTCAACTTTGCTAGCGAGAGACAGAGAGAGGCGTTGAAAGACTGCTGCAACCGAACTTATTGTTTTAGAGGAAAACACGAACACAGCGTACAGTCGAGTCTTAATAGCGTACTTACAACTGGGCTTGTCAGCATATGTCAGGCACTCTGTTTGGCTGCAGTGGTTATTATTATATTTACATGCTTCCAGCTCCCGTTTCTGCTCCGAGACAGCTCATACTTTTCTACTTAACTTTTTTCTCCCTCCCTCGCTCACACAGCGGGAGGTGCGGTCCCACACGTTCTCCCTGCAGCACGGACTACACCGCCCATGAGGCTACAGTCTTAAAGGGCCATGCCTGTTGTATTAAATCATTTTTCGTGTAATAATTAAAAAAAAAAAATTCTTCACATCAATATGCAAGTAGAGGTGACGTGGGCCGCAAATGGCCCTCGGGCCGCGAGTTTGAGACCCCTGTACTAGACAAATAAACATTGTTCATAGGGATCGTTTGTGTTGTAGTTCCTCACTGTGACCACTGGAGGGCAGTGAACACTCATCACACTCTACAGTAAACAGCTTACAAACACCACAGAGCAGTTTCTGTTCTACACACGTCTGCTTATCACATTACATCAAACACTCTGCATTAAAATAATTTATTTTGCTGGGAGATTCAAAAAAATCTGTTTCATCATTTTATTAAATCAGATAAAACATTTTTGATGAAGACGCCACATCAAGAAATATTCAAACTCATTACATGAAAAATGACAAAAAACAACACTATTCAGTGGCTCTTCTACATTTTACAAAGTTTATAATATTGACACAGTTCATATCTGTATAATAAGATCACATTTGCTCCTGTATTGATGTGAGGAAGAGGAAGCTTTTGGTGTGTGAAGCTGGGAGAAGTTACTCTGTTTCTGGTCTGATCAGAGGAAATGAGACCTGCTGAGGCCTCGGACACACTGATCAGTTTCATTGCCTTTTATTTTTACAGACCATGACTCTTTGCAAACACCCTGTGAGCATCATCAGCGAGCTTATGATAGCATTCAGAATTGTGTAGGTTATGGTGAAAGAGAGACCCATTGCTGCTGGGATTCCAGCTGTTAAAGTCAATCTGGATACTTCCTCTGCTGCAATCAATTTAACAACTCCTACAAGTTGGGTCATCACCTTCAAGAGGAGCTCTGTAGTTATTTCTGCTGCAGCCAGTGGTGAAGTGATGACAGCACACAAATCAGTGTAGGGCACACCTGTGCTCACAGAAAGTCTCTTCAGAGACGGGATATCGAGACCAAACGCATGAACATAATGTTTGACAGCACCAACCAGCACAGCAGCATCAACATTAGCAGAGAGACCAGGAACTGGAACAGCTGCTCCAGCTGCAGACAGAGTGGCCCAGTATTTTAATTTGGACTGAAAAGCTTTTTTCTTCTTCCTGGTGATCTCTGGGTTGATGTTGAGCATGACAAACAGCAGAGCATCTCTCTTCTTCATAGGAAGTTCTCTCTCTAAGGTCTCTTGTAAAAGAGAGAAATCACACCAGTGCTGCTTAAAACTCGACACCAGGAAGACCCGTGGAGACTCGATGCCTTGTAGACCTGTGTGATAGAGAAACATGTTGAACATGGTTAGATTTATAAAATAATATCATAGGATCCTGTGTGGAAGGAAGTGTCGTGGATCCAATATGCAGGACTCAAGAGAAGCTTTGATGCTGGATTTACAGGTCACAAGATAAACTACAGCAGAAACCTAATAATCAGGGAACTCTCCAAACAGAGCTCACAGCTGGAGCAGATATGATGACAACATGACAAAGAACAGTGGGAGAAACAGACAATATTTACAAGAGGGAATCAGGACAGAGAGGACAGAGAGGAACACGGCTGAACATAGTTAACTGACGAGACAGGCAGTAAAACTGAACATAGCACACACATGAGACTATCAAAATAAAACAGGAAATAACACACCGACTCTGACAAAGACACGTGAGCTTGACACTGGGACTGGGGATGAACAGACATGGAGACACGTGACAGACTGGGTAGACAAAGGATGAAACACAGAGAGAAGGACATGGGAACAGGAAAGGGAGAAACAAAGAGTAGGACTAGAGACGTACTAACAAGACAAGAGAGGGAACACGGAGAACTAACACCCACTAACACGACAGGAAACTAGAAGCATGGATAACTGAACGAGGGAGCACTAGGAAATAATACCAAGCAAACAGACTAAACAATGCAGAACACATAAATCCAGAAATACAAGAGGAACTCATACAAACTCAAAACACTGTGTCACTGACCCGGGAACCAAGACAAAGACTAAATAATTTAAAACTAGGATATGTTTAAAAAGTGAATCCAGATCTCACTCAGCTGTGATGAGACACTCACTGTGAACGCAGTCGTCTCTGATCTCTGTCAGAGTCCTCTCAGCACTGAAGTCTCTCTTTCTCCTCTCAGCATTTATATCGTTGTCGATCTTTGAGCGAACAAAGTAGAACTTTTTCTTCATCTTCTGAGTCTCCTGAGCGAGTTTCACGTCATTTTCTGTGAAGCGAGTGTTTGAGATGATGATGAAAAAGTCAAACTTCTCAAATCCAACAAGCTTCAGGTACTTCTTAGCTGGAAACTTGGTGGTGCCGATTCCAGGAAGATCCCACAAAGTAACATTGGAATAGTTGGGATGGGGGTACGGTGTGACCTCTGAGGTGGTTTGTTTCACACCAGTAGGAGCAGCTCCCTCATCATCATCACTCACACCTCTGAAAGAATTAACAAAGCTGGATTTACCAGAACCAGATTCTCCTGTGATGGCGATATTTAGTGGAATATTATCTTGTTTTTCTAAATGTTGTTGAATCTCTGCAGCTGCTGCAGCAGTGTCTTTGTGCTGCAGGTCTTCTTTATGTCCAGGGATTTCTTCTGATTCATTGAATCCTCTGGCTCCTCCGTGCTGATCCTAAACAAAAGAAAAATAAGGAAAATTCAAATTTTATGTTAGAATGAAGAATTTGTAAATATTTCATATCTTCAGTTTATTTTCTTTATAAAGATAACTTACTGGTGCCTCGTAGAGCGTTCCATTTTCAGTTGTGTTAAAAAGCTGGTTTTCAGTGGTCTTCATGCTTCTTATCAGGATCCAGGTCTGCTTTCTGGCCAGGGCCTCCAGTTTTCTGTACAATACAACTTCAGGTGTGTTCTTGAAACTGAGGAGGGCGTTCCACAGGTCCCGAATTTTGGTTCTGAGCTGTGAGAGAGTGATCCCAGGAGACTTTGAAGCTTTAGAGAGGATGGTGTTCTTCACTTCTTGGAGGCTCTCACTGTAAGCTGGATTAGGAGCAGCCATGGGTGGACTGCCCTCCCACAGCTGCCCACAGTATTTCACATCTTCCTGAACATCAAATTCAATAACATCACTGAAGCGCTCAGCATCACAAAGCTCCTCTTCAGCTGCTAGTTTGGTCATCTGGTCCAGATGTTCCTGCAGGCGTTCTTCTTTGCTGCTGCAACATCTGGAACATCCTGAACTGACAGACTCTGACTCTGGTCAGCTGTTTATGGCGTGCACTGATTTATTGCATTAAAGCGGATCATAAATGTAAATAAAATGTGTTGTTTTAAACGGTGCAGATGAAGTTGCTGCCCTGCCTCATGCGGTATGTCCTGCTGGCAGCTGGAACCAGTCTGGCTGTGGACGTGAACTGGCTGACTAAAGTTGTGAAAGTCATCAAAACTAGGTGAGTAAATTTTCTAGATTTCTCCTCTGCCTTCACCAAATCCCTAAAGCACATGTAGACTGGTTGAGCAAACTCTCCCACAAGCTCAAGTGTCCTGGAGAGGGTAAAGAGTTGGTTCAGTGACCAGGACAAACACTGCGTTGCTCCTCCCCTCTCTGAGTTCGACTAACGGACGAACTCTCCTCTCTGGCACCTTGGTGTAGACCTTCCTGGGGAAGCTGAGGAGTGTGATCCCCAATAGTTGAAGGACACCCTCCGGTCTACCTTCTTGAAGATGGGAACCACCACCCTGGTCTGCCAATCCAGAGGCCCTGCCTCAGATATGCAGTAGAGATGTGTCAGCCAGGACAGCCCTATCACATCCACAGGTGGTGCTGCCACCAAGGAGATTCTTAACTGCCTTACTGACCTCGTCCTCAGTGATGGTCGAGCTGTCCCCCTCATCCCCGAACTCTGGGTCCTCTGAAGAAGACGCGTCATTGGGATTAAGGAGGTCCACAAAGTATTCCTTTCAGGAGACTGGTTCCAGAGCCTGAGATGTGTGTTGAGATGAGCCCAGCTATTTCTAGAGTCAGGCTCTTTTCTCTGTGCCATAAAACCTGATCATGCAGAACGTTTAGTTCTGCAAAAGTTGAGCAGTCTATGAAAATATACAAAGAATAACTTCCTCCTCATCTACTCTTATCGGGCGACCGTGGCTCAGGGGGTTGGGAATCGCATCTGTAAGGTCGCCCGTTTGATCCCTGGGCTCTCTGTCCTGGCCGTTGTGTCCTTGGGCAAGACACTTTACCCTACTTGCCTACTGGTGTTGGCCAGAGGGGCCGATGGCGCGATATGGCAGCCTCGCTTCTGTCAGCCTGCCCCAGGGCAGCTGTGGCTGTAGCTGCCTCCACCAGTGTGTGAATGTGAGAGTGAATAAATAGTGGTATTGTAAAGAGCTTTGGGTGCCTAGAAAAGCGCTATATAAATCCAATCCATTATTATTATTATTATCGCTCCCCATGTCGCACATGCACAGACAGAAAGAGTGAATATAACATCCTAGAACTGATTGAAAGGGACGTTCGCCATTGGACAGATGGAGCCTTTGTGTTTACAAGAGTTTTTGATCAACCAAAGTCTGAGCGCAGTACAAGAGAGATCATCATACACTCACTCTATGAGGTTGGGTGTTCGATGGGTGGTCTCAAATACATCTTTCGCTGTGATGGACCGAGCAATTCTCAGAGTGTCACAGCTGCGATGAACGTTTCAGCGCTTCAGAGTTCTGTATTACTAACAGCCCTCAGCCTCCACAGGCAGGAAGCAGTGGGACAAACACCCAGGGAAACAGAGGCTGAGTCTGAGGTCCACACTGACTCTCTTCATTGACAGTCTGGTGTCACCTGGTCTCAGGTGAGTCCTGCGAACCTCAGCACTGACATCTGTCAGTCACCATTAAGGAAGCTTTGTGCAGGATCACAGATGACATCACACTATATCGATGAAGCGTGTGTTTTCAGACAGCTGCACCTCACTCACACCCCCAGACCCTCCACCTCATTTACTGTCTGAAGATGTCCAGAAGTCTCTGTGAAAGCAGACTGTAACTCAATGATGGCGTTCATGAATCATGTGACTGCCTGACTGTAAGGTGTTTGTGACCCCTCTGTGTTCTTTCAATAACGCTCAGCATCCAGCCTGCTGCACGTGTCTTTTATTCTGAAGGAGAGCTTCACATGTTCAGCATTCTCTTTATGAAACCCAGTGACTCTGAGCTTTTATTCTCTAAATCACTGAACAGAATATGTGAGCGATGCTTTTAAAGGACCTCACTGGTTTATGGAGGGAACTTGATGTTTAATCTGATGTTTAATTTAATGAAGCAGTATAAATCCACACAATCTGAATCTCCCTGCTCGGCTGAGAGCTTCACAGCACAGCGGAGGAAGGATTATGTAAATGATTACTCTGAGATCACAGCGTCACCGCGTTTACATCAAACTGTGAGTGTTGCTGTCCTCACATTCACTCAACAAGTTAACGAAGGAGTAATGAAATGCTGTGTAATGACAAATGCAGACATACTACAGCGTGTGTGCGCGCGCAGTCTGACTGCAGACATGTACGGCGGGTTTACGAACGTGTGTTTGAGATCATTTTATCTTATTGGATAAAAAAAAAAAACACGAAGTTTAACTTTGAGGACGTGATCTGGAAAAGATGAGAAACAAACTTGAGTTACTGCAACACTCACACCTGTAACTACTGATACTCCTAATACTACTACAGGAAGCTAACAGTTTACTGCATTCAGACCTTTACAGGGTAAACGTGCTCCCTGATAACGGATTTAATAATGTGTGTGGTGTGAGCGCCAGCACACTGGCAGAGAGCAGATGTACGAAGCTAAATATGAACTTTACAGACTGAGAGCTGCAAAGGGTCATTCAGACTTCTGATTAAACCTCTCAGATCAGTCAGTACCAGAGCTCGACTGCGCCCCCTACAGTTACACACTCAGGTTTGACTTTTATTTATTTTTCCATTAAGTGCAACAAAACATCAGGTTGACAAGAACACCATCAAATCGCTCCAACACACAAGAATATATTGAAATGTTTAAATAAATGAAACGTTTTTAGGGTTTTTTTCTTCTTCTTGTCCATTATTGAGAAAATGTCATGAACTTCTGACTGGAGATCTTGGACTCATGAACATATTCAACAGGTTTATGACATAAAAGTGAGAATAATGATGGTCAGTATCAGTGGAACCAAACAACACGATGAGAGTGAATATGATCAGACACTAAACGTGACGCTGTGATCCTAACAAGGATTACCAAATCCAGACCTGAGCAGGAAGAAGCTGGTTTCCTGTTTACAGAGAAAACAGGAGCGTTATAGTCACATCAGAATTCAGCACCCTCCTTCATGAGACAGTTGGCGTACTGCGAGAGTTTTATTGCACCAGTTCTGGAAATAATGGATTTGTTTTTATAAAGAATGGAGCTGTTATTCCACATCAAACGTTTGTGTGCAACACAGTCATGTTTACAGACCAGCAGCAGCTGTTTATGAAAACATCTTTTTAGGGGAATTTGTTACTGTTGTATTTGCAGAGCAAAAGAAAATCACAGACAGATGAAAATTCCTAATGTGGAATCAAACTCCATGAAGGGGTTTGCATCTCAGAGTCAATATTTATCCAGGTGACTTTGAAAGTGTCATTTATTGAGGTCAAATCATTAAATCCAGTCCACCTCTGCAGTAATCACCCATCAAAAACCGAGGAGAGCTCCATCTGCAAAAGCTACAGGTTGAATCTTTTCAGTTTCTCTGCTGTGGGACTGAACTTATGGCTGTGAGTGTGCACGTCTCACACAGGTGCGGGTTTAGCATTGAGCGGCGACCACGTGCCGTACGGCTGAGAGGGGCCGGCTCGGGCCCTCTGCCCCCCCCACCCACCCACACACACACACACACAGCTCTGAGCCGCTGTGGCTTCAGGTAGGAAGCTACGACTATGTTTGAAAGGAGGAAGTGATGTCAGTGGTTTTTATAATAATAAAGTTTGAATAAAAACAAACAGGTTTATTTTCTACTGATGATCTATTTTATTCATTATTCGTGTCTTTGTGGTGAATATTCATACAAAAAGTTTTCTCTCAGGAGGAAGTGAGAAACAGGAAGTGGAATCAATTACATTCAGTACAGCTAGCCCCGCCCCCCTCTTGTTCTTCCTCCTGGACCAATAGCAGGGGATGAGGGCGAGAAAGCTGCACTCCTATTGGTGCATTCTGGTATTCATAAATCTATTTTGAATATTACAAATATATAAAAGCTCTACAGTGATGATACAGAGTCTCTACTTCAGCTCAGAGTTTCACACTCTCTCTCTCACACACACACACACACACACACACACACACACACACACACACACACACACACACACACACACACACACACAGGCCGCCAGGTCAAAGGTCAAACAGTATCAGCTGATACAAAAACAATCATAAGTGCAGTAAAAGTCAGTCAGACAGGAAGTCTGTGCTCTCAGCCCGGCCGAGGGGGCGGAGTCAGCAGCCAAAGTGTGAGCTTCACATTTCCTCCTGAGGAGTCTCACCTGGACAGGTGAGTGTGTTTACAACAAATTAAAACAAACATTAAAAACAAACGAAATGATGACGAGGCGGTGCCGACGGCGGCGAGGTCCAACACGAACACGACTCCAAGAAAAACACGACATCCCGAAACAGTCTGACGTCAGAGTGTGTTCAAAAACTGATTCAGAGTCAGCGACAGGAAACAAACATCTGAGACTTTCAGAATAAAGCTGGAAAGACGTTCAGAATCTTTCCAAAATAAAGTTTTTAATGCAGCGACATCAGTGTCGATTTACACAATAAATATTCCAGCAAAACGTTTAAAAACGAGAACAAAGTGAGCGGAAGGTCAAATGTCAAAAGTTTACGTTTGTGTCGTGAAAAAAAAAAAAAAAAAAAAAAAGGATTTTAAACTCGCTGTTCCGAGCCTGCTCGCCCTCAGGTATCCCAGAATGCCTCAGTGGGGCGGGCACAGAGCTCTGCATCTCCAAAATGTGAGTGAACAACTCCGTCTGCACGTGACCACGAGCGAGGACAGAAACACACCGAAATGTGAACCAATCGAGCGGCAGCGACACTACAGGCTGTGAGGCCCGCCCCCTGCTGGGACACTGAGGTGCTGCGGGGAGGAGGAGGAGGAGGAGCTTAATGCCGAGACTCATTTTTATTGGTCAGAGACCAGATTGTTCATGTTCCCACTAAGATAACAGAAATAATTTGAGCTCGTTGTGACGTTACTCCGTCTCGTTAGTCGATTATGATTTTATTGTTGCTCAGCAGGACTCGTTCTGCCCTTAATAACAAACACGAACAGTTATGATCCAGTTTGATTCAAAATCTCAGCTGATTTCTGTCCTGATTTCTGTCCGCCCCCTAGCTCAGTGTGTGTGTGTGTGTGTGTGTGTGTGTGTGTGTGTGTGTGTGTGCGCGCGCGCATGTTCGTTCAGCGCAGCCAGGAGCAGGGCACCCACTGCGGCTCCGTGTCCAGCTTGTTGATGAGTCTCAGCAGCTCGGTGAAAGCTTTGTCCTGATCCGTGTTCACGATGATGGAGTCGAACAGGTGACCGGAGCCCTGCTCCATCTCACGCGCCTTCTCGATGATGTCACGCAGCTCCTCGGGCTACACACACACACACACACACACACACACACACACACACACACACACGTCAGTACTGAGACACACATGCATAAACACAGCTGATGGGCAAACGTAAATGGACGAGCACCTTGGGGTTCTTGTTTTCTTTAGCCAATAAAGCTCGCAGTCGTTCCTGGGAGGGCGGAGCTATGAAGATGATGTAAGGCTTCAAGTCTGAACTCCTCAGCACCTTCAGAGCCTGGAAACACACACAGACAGACACACACTCTATGTCATGTATAAAACAAGCAAACAGTGGAGAAAGCTCTCCAGCACAGGTGTTCCCAGGTATGAACACCTTCATGGCTTTCTGCAGGTGTACCCGGTCACCTGCACAGAGCTCCCATTAGCTCGCTGGCTCAAAGCTGAGCTGCTCTGAGGACCTGCAGCATCTGAACAGCTCACATTCATACTTCACTGTCTGTTTATCAGGATCACCTGCACCGCAGTGCAAACGAGGTCCGTTTGTCATGAGTGCAGCTTGTGTAACGTGGATCATCAGTGGACGTGATGATGAGCTGTTATTTGCATGGAGAGCCTCTGAGGCAGCTGTCTGACACTCTTCCTGTGTCTGTGCCTTTATCTCAATCAGCAGAGTCAGAAACGTAACCCCTGTCCTCTGAGTGCTGGAGCTGCTGCTGAGCCTTCAAAGCAGACGTGGTCCTGTTGGCTGCATCAGGAGGGGATCAGCACCTCCAAGTCTCAGCCCACTGTCCTCAGCAGGAAAGGGTGGAATGGCCACTCCAGGTCAGGGACAAGCTACTGACCCAGGTGGAGGAGAGGAAGTACAGTGGGGCAAAAAAGTATTTAGTCAGCCACCGATTGTGCAAGTTCCCCCAC